>NC_056743.1:723038228-723338228 GCF_019279795.1 Protopterus annectens | reverse complement strand
TGCCAGACATTAGAATTTCACACTTACTGTTCAGAAAATGCATGCTGATGCAAAATCTGTTGTTCTATAAACTTTTTTTGTACATGAATTACTGTAATATTTAAAATTTGTCCCAAATTTTGGACCTTTGTCTCCCTCACCCCAATTATTTTAGTCATTGTCCAGAATTCTCCAGCAGTGTTTTTGAGATGTGCTGTCCAGCCTGCATATGTGTAGTAAATGTAAGGCTCTGCTGTCTACAAAGCCAGAGGGGTTCTCTGGTAGATTAAAAGTAAATTCTAGAAAGAAGCCACACCTGGAAAATAGAAATCCTTACAACCAAAAAAATCAATAAAACATCAATGCATCATGAGTTGCTAGGAAGGGAAAGTTAAGTGCAATTACACAAAATTGGTCAAACCTACAGCAAGGATTATCTCCATCAGCAGTCTCAATAGAAACTTTACTTAGCATTCAGTAATAATCTTCAAAGACTGCAGTGATTTCTGTTTTGTTACTGTGGGAATGTTGTTTATGCTTAATGAACAAAACTTTTACAGGGATTACAAAGCAAATATGTATAACAACTTTTCTCAATTCAGTGTCAAACATATACAAACATTCTAGAAAAGCCTGATAGGCTTCCACCATACCTTCAGAAACACTGGATATGCTTTTTATTGAGTCTTCAGACCACTTTTTGATGTTACCTTCTTAGTGAAATTTAATGGGGAGTGTGTAATCACTGTTTTGCAGCATTCCACAGACTTTTTTGTTAATGCAAAAACAACTGACTTCCAAGGCTACTACCCGGAGTCATAGTATTCCAGCTCCAAAAATGGTATAACAATGACAGCAGCTGTTAGTCCTCCCATGACCTTTACAATGTAAGATGGTGCAAATCTGTACCAAGAACAGAAACTGTTCCTGGAATGTTTTACTTCTTTATACTGACATTTCATGTTGAATGTATCAGCTGATTTTTTTTCAGGGACATATATTCTGTTTTTGAAATACTGGCTTTAGTTATTATTTAGCACTACAAGACCGGTTCATTTCTACTCTCACAACCTGTCATTTGCAAGGAAACATTACAGCATTGGGTCTGCAATTTACCAGATATCATACTTCTCAAATGACCAGATTTTCACAAAATGTCCAGATTTTTATCTCATATTTTTTCTCAGCTCATCACATTTCTGGTTTTCTTGCAAATCATTAAGGACTGAAGTCACTAAATAAAGACAGACATTTGAGTCTCAGACTTCATAGCCTTTAGAAAATGCATGCTGATACAAAACCAATAATTCTATCAACTTTATAAGTTTATAAGAGCAATATTTATAATTTGTTACCCATTATTTTGGCTTTTGTCCAGAATTCTTGTGTTAAGAGGTTGAGTGGAATACCAAATGTCCATGTCTAGGATACAGTTTGTCAGCTTCAAGGAGTGCAACTTATTATTTGACATCAGCAGGTTAAATACAACAAAATGAATAAAACAATAAAAATATATCTCAACACCAGAATAAAAAACTCACTTATTTTAATCAAAATACAAAGGGCAGAACTTTCAGGAATAATCCTCTCTTCAATGCATATAAAACATAGTTTATGGACCGAAGCTCCAAAGGTGGTGGTGTCTCCATATTCATAAAGGATATGCACATCTCAAGACTAGTAACCCAACATAATGCATCTGAGATACTTCAGGTACAACTAACATTGGGTAAGACTGTGATCCAGGTCATAGCCTGCTATAGATCCCCAACCATGTCTCTAGACTCTCACTCCATGTTCCTAAGCACCCTGGAATCTATCAAGGTCCAACCCAACACTCTCATACTAAGAGACTTCAACATCCCCTCCACCAACTGGGAAAACTACTCAAGCACCAATGTACTGGCCCAACGCTTCCTGGAATTCATCACTTCCAATGCCCTGGACAAGCTCATTTACCTCCACTAGTGCAAGTAACATAATTGACATGGTTATTACTAACATGGGCAACCATTGCTCTACACCAATAGTCAATTCCTCCCTGGTTAGATCCACAAACTAATCACCATGGGGAATCCACATCTCACCCAAACACCCCGCAAAGGTATACACCTTGAAAAACTTCTCCAAAGCTGACTTTGGACTCCTAAAAATAGAAGTGGCTCACTTAACAGCACCCATGCCAATGGAAAATAGATGCATGACTGACGAATCATACACCAATGCACTGTACAAACACATACATAAATGCATAGAACTAGCCATACCCAACAGAACAAAGACACTCTCTTCCAAAAAAAGGAAGCCAGTCTGGTGGTCCCCTGCCATTAATAAACTCAACAACAGAAGGACAAAACTGTTGCAGAAAAAGGTGAAGTCCCAAAACTGGAAAAATTCCCTTATTAGCCTCAACAAAAAGTTGAGATCCCTCATCAAAATCTCCAGAGCCAGCTATGAAGGCAGAATTGCAGAAAACACTAAAAACAACCACAAAGCCATCTTTAGTTATATCAAGAATCCCCATGGCAATACCCACATTTGCTCTGGGTTACTGCACAATGGTTCCTCCTATACTGAGCTAACAGATATTGCCAACATATTGGCCGACAGATTCAGTACCCACTTTAACCCCCCCAAAGGACCAATCTCAATACTGGAAGAATGCCAGGCACCCTACATTAATGCAGCACAGGTTAAGGCTTCATTGTCTAAGGCCAAGAATACAGCTTCCATGGGACCAGACAATATCCCTGGCTGTGTTCTACATGAATTATAACGTGAACTGGCACCAAATCTGTGTGCTCTGTTCACTCACAGCCTCACCTCAGGCTTTGTCCCTACTGAATGGCACACTACTACAGTCATCCCTCTCCATAAAGGAGGAGTGACTATAGATCCTGGAAATTATTGCCCCATTAGCCTGATGACTCTGATATGTAAGGCTATGGAGCACATCAGCATGGTCCTAATTAACAAGGATATAGGGAATCTCCAAACTCTAGATACCATGCAATTTGGTTTTGTGAAAGGTAGATCATGCCTGCTCAAACTGGATGAAGATAAGGCAATTCATACAGCCTACCTTAATCTGGCCAAGGCCTTTGATACCATTCCTCACTCAGGAATTATTGATAAACTCACCAAACTAGGCATCAACCCTTATATTGTTAAGTGGGTTGCAAACTGGCTTACAGATAGAACACACAGTGTGAAAGTAGCAGACACCAAGTCAGACTGCGGAACAGTCACGAGTGGAGTCCCACAGGGATCGGTCCTGGGTCCCCTCCTGTTTGGCAACTACTTCTCAGAACTCAAGGCCAACATGGAGGGTCTCTGGCTGACCAAATTTACAGATGACTGCAAGCTGGGAGCCATTGTTAGCTCCCCAAGAGAAGCAGACATCCTACAGAAAGGCCTCACTGAGACCAATGACTGGTGTTGAAACCATGGACTTAAGCTTAATGCCAAATAATACGTCATTATCCCCTTTGGGAAAAACTCAGTTCCCACTACTTACCACATCGATGGGAGCCCACTGAACACTGAAGGCATTATAAGAGATCTGGGGACACAGGTTGACAGCAACCTCTCCTTCGACCACCACATTGCCACTGTGGTCAGAAAGTCCTTCTATGTGGCACATCTCATTACCAAGCGTTTTGCATCCAGGAAGAAAAAGGTCATCATTTCTCTTTACTCTTCCCTCATTAGACCAATCATAAAGTGTAATGCCCCATTTGGCATGTACCTCACTAGACACCTGCAACAGCTGGAGAGGCAACAAAAGTACCTCACAAAGATGATCTTAGGCCTTGAACACATGTCCTACATGGACAGACTCAAAAAAACTCCAGCTATTCTCTGTCTCATATCATCTACTAATAGGTGATCTCTGCTTGACTTACAAAGCCATATCTGACCCAGCTCTGTTAGAAATGCTACATCTGAAGAAATCCCTGTCCCTCTGTACCCCAAGCTCCAGAGACCTCAACCTCATTACCACAATCAACAGAACATGCTGGAGGGACAGGTTCATAACCCAGAGACTGCCCATACTCTGGAATAGACTACCCTTACATGACAAGCAGAGCACCTCACTAGCCCTCTTCAAGAGAAATCTTCATGAGTGGATGGGAAATAGAAAGTTCACCCCGGGGATCACTCCAGTGGCTCTACTTGATAGAGGCACTGGGAACTAACAACGGGCGGCACAATGCCAGGGCACTTCTATGGGCTAGGCTTGTAAAGGCCCCAAAGGCCATTAGCCTACTACATACCTATGACCCTATGAAATACAGAGTTTTTAAATACAGCACATGATCTCATCACCCAGTAAGAGCTCAGTTTGTTATACAGAGTACCTAAAGTTTAAAGACGCAGCAACACATATAAAAAGTACATTCAAAAGCAACTTAAAAAGCACAACAGATACAGGCAGTCAATAGCAGCATTCACTTCAGTTTCATTTGCTTTTGTTTTAATACAGGTTTTAAACTAACTGAAGCATTAAATCCAGGTGCACTCTCAGCCTGCAATTTTTAACAGCCACCTGTATTCAGCTAGTTCAGTGGCATTTAGAACATCACTACCTCTTATGTTAAAAAATATCCTTTATATTACTCTAAATTTAAATACATGGTCTGTACCATTGTCATGAATATGCTTAGCAATGGAATTAGTAAGTATATTCCTTCTAATTTCTGAAAGATGTTCAAAAATTCTTTCCTTAAATTTTCTATTAGATTTACCTATATAGAAAGTAGTGCAGGTTGTGCACAGAGCTAAATAAACCAGATTTTCTGTGTTACAAGTAGCAAAGCAATCAAATTCATAAATATGTTTTGTTTGTGGATGCCCCAAAGTAACAGAAGGATCACTGTGTTTACAAAAAACAAAGCAAATTTTCTGTTTCAGGTTAGGGCATTTCTTAAAATTAAAAATGGGAGATTCACCTATTATTTTACCCAATTCTGGCATAGCAGTTAGTATGTCCTAGTTTCTCTGTATAATATCAGTGACACTACTAGTATTAACACTATATTTCATGATGTACCTAAAGTTAGTGTTGCTATTACAATTGTGGTTAATCTGTGGATATTCTGATGAAAAATATGGTTTGCCTCTACCATCTTTTTCATTAGTTGCATAGTTTAGATGTTTCATTCAAAAGAACTTTATCATAGCCTCTCATCTGAAATTCTTGTCTTAACATATCCAACTGTTGGTTACATAATATTACATCTGTAGTCAGTCTGCTCACTCTCATATATTGGCTTTTAACTATCCCTGTAAAAACATGACCAGGATGCGTGCTGCAACTATGGAGAAATCTGCTAGCCTGAACTTCCTTCCTATAGATATTCGCTGATATTAGCCCATCAGTATTTTTAAGTAATATATCCAAAAAAAATCTATTTTCTAGAATATTTCAACTTAAATCTCATAAAATATGTAGTAGTTTCCAAGAACTGAACATATTCTTGTAGTTCAATTTCATCACCCTTCCAAACCAAAAAAATATTATCAACAAAGCATTTACAAAATAGAATTTTATCAGTATAGTTGTTTGTTGAACCAAATACATGCATACTCTCCCATTCGTATAGGACTATGTTAGCATAACTATTTGCTATTGGTGTACCCATAACAAATGCCTGATACTTGATGGTACAGCTGCTCTCCAAATAGGAAAACATTATTTGTTAGTACAACTTCTGAGAGCATAAATTATTTCTGTTTTTCCTTTTGTGAATGCTGTGTTCTTAAATAAATATTATACCATGACCCCCCCAAAACGTGCACGCTGATTGGCCAGCGTGCACATTGTAAATCGAGTTATACTAATGGAAAAAGGTCCGGTCGCCCGGACTTTTTTCCATTAGTATAACTCTACTTTTAAAACACTGTCTCGCTATGTTACATGGGTTTAACATAGTGAGACAGCTTTAAAATAAGCAACGGAGATCTCCGTTGCTTATTTTAAAGCTGTCTCACTATGCTAAACCCATTTAACATAGCAAGACAGGTTTTAAAAAAAAGGCAACGGAGAAAGCAAGATCTCCGTTGCTTTTTTTACTGTTTCGCTATGTTAAATGGGTTTAACATAGCGAGACAGTTTTAAAATAAGGAACGGACATCTCCGTTGCTTATTTTAAAACTGTCTCGCTATGTTAAACCCATTTAACATAGTGAAAACAGTAAAAAAAAAGCAATGGAGATCTTGCTTTCTCCATTGCTTTTGTCCACAGCTCTGATGTACTGCGCAGGCGCGCAGTACATCAGAACTGCCTCGGATGCCAGACATCTGCGGAAGGGCAGTAAACAGGCATTATACTATGCCATTATTTAAGAAAAGTAATAGTTTCTTTTCTTAAATAATGTCATGGTATAATAGCAATAACCCACTTCTGGGTGTGGGTAATGCTGTATTTACCCACGGTTGGCTTTGTTTGGTCCCTCGGGCTTTGCCCTCGGGACCAAACCACGACAACCGTGGGTAAATCCAGCATTACCCACACCCAGGCATGGGTTATTGCTATATTCTCTCACAGCCTGCATGCTATATTCATTAGGGATGACACTGAACAATGAGATAACATCCACTGTTACAAAAAAAAAAAAAAAAACTGAGCAGTCTAATTCACAGAGTGCAACTGATAAAGTTGTTTTAAAAAAAATCATTTGTATCACAAATATAACTTTGAAGATTTTTTAACAAGGGTTTTAATTGTTCTTCTAAGAAAACAGAAATGGGCTCAGCTACTCATCCCCTCCCAGACACGATGGGTCACATTGGGGGTTGCAAGCGATCTTTATGCATATAGAATGGGAAGCACAGGATTAGCAACATATAAGAAGTTGAACAGTTCACATGTAATATCAACTTGTACATGAAGCTCATAAATAACATCTTTAACCCTACATATTGTATTGTTCACATTCCTCCTATTTAATAAACAAAAAGTACTTGGATCATTGAAGAATGCTTGCATATACTCATTATATTTTTTGCTATCTATTATAACTATGGCACCCCCTTTGTCTGCCTGTTTAATCACGATACTGGTATTACTTTGCAGTCACTTTAAAGAATCAAATTCTTGTTTTGACAAATTATAAAAAGAAGTTATGTACTCACCATAACATTCCATGTGAGTTGTTTATCTCGCCTTTATTCTCACTGATGGGTTTGGAGCTGATCCTCGGCTCCGATACGGCCTATAGCAAAAGCTCAAGGTTTGCCAGTAGCTCAAGACCAAGCCCCTTATCCCACAATGCACTGCTGGAATTACCTCACATCTTCTTTGCTGTGAGTATATATACTTTTTTTCTTTTTCTACAAGGAAGCACTTCCCAAAGGGGAAGAAGAAGTATTGAATAACCAGGATGGTACTTGCCTCTAAGTCAACTGTCAGCCAGGAGGGGGAAGGAGGGAGGGACGTGAGAATAAAGGCAAGATAAACAATTCACATGGAACGTTATGGTGAGTACATAACTTCTTTATGTGAAGTTGTTAAATCTCGCCGTTTATTCTCACTGATGGGTAGCGTCCCTAGCACCCTCAGTCTTGGCTTGCTCATGGAAGTACATTTTTCAGTACAGTGGAACCAAAGGAAGACCTGTCCCTGGAAGCCTTATCTACTTTGTAATGTGTGATAAAGGTATGAGGCTTAGACCAAGTGGCTGCAGCACAAATATTGTCACGGGGCAATTTAGCTTGAAAGGCTGAAGACGTATTAACGGCTCTGGTAGAATGAGCCTTAGGTCTGTGTGTCAATGGCATGTTTGCATTCGCATAAACAAAGTATATACAATCTGATAACCATTTAGACAGGGTTGTTTTAGCCACTGGATTACCTTTTCTTGCCTCCGAAAAGGATATGAAAAGTTGATCTGATTTTCTAATATCCTTTAGTTCTATCAAGATAAAATCTGAGCTGTCTGTGTACATCAAGTTTATGCAGCATGTATTCCAATTTGTTAGAGTGGTTGGGAAAAAAGACTGGCAACTCAATGACCTGATTGACATTGGATTCAGAACAGACTTTAGGCAAAAAGCAGGGGTTTGTTCTGAGAGATACTCTATCAGCATGGAAAATCATGTAAGGAGGTCTGATAGATAATGCTTGAAGTTCTGACACTCTGCAGGTAGAAGTAATGGCTACTAGAAATATAGTCTTCCAGGACAAATATTTGAGATCACAAGAAGATGCTGGTTCGAAGGGGGGGGGGGGAATTATTTGAGACAGCATAAAATTCATATTCCAGGGAGAATAAGGGATTTTGACACGAGGTTTCATGTGAAAAACACATTTAAGAAAACCTTAGATAACTTATGGCCCATAACGTTCAACCCATCGAATCCAAGGTGGAAATTTGATATGGCAGCTAACTGGACTCGAACTGTGGCAGCTGCTTCTCCTTCCTTAAAAATCTTTGTCAAAAATTCTAAAATGGATGATAGAGGAGCACGGAAAGGGTCAGTTTTCTGTATATTGGCCCAAATTGAGAACCTGTTCCACTTACTGCGGTATAGTTTCCTGGTGGATGGCTTGTGAGAAGACAAAAGGATTTGTCTTGTATCATCTGAGAGTGAATGAAGCCTGGCAATTAAGGGAAGTGGATTAGCCAAGCAGTTGGCTTTAGGGACTGCAGTGAAGGATGGAGAACTCCTGATGGGTGTGTCAGAAGGTCCAGAACTGGGTCCAGGGTCCATGGATCCTCCAGCAGATGATGGTGAAAGGAAGGGGAACCAAATCTGTTGAGGCCAGTAGGGGGCTATGATGACAACTGTCCTTCCCAGTGATTTTGCTTTCTGTAAAAACTTGGGTATCAATGGAATAGATGGGAATGCATATAGGCGACCCGGAGGCCAATCGTGTACGAGTGCATCTCTTGGGGAATGTCCTGGAGGTGATATTAGGGCAAAGTAGCTTCTGCATTTGGTATTAATGTGACTGGCAAAGAGGTCGCAGCAAGGCTGGCCCTATTTGTGGAAAATCAAATCCGCAACACATTGGTTGAGAGACCACTCATGAGGCAACAGTATTGCCCTGCTCAGCTTGTCCGCTATCACGTTGGATTTCCCCGGGATGTGTGTTGCTATCAGAAAATGGTGGGATGACACAGCCCATTGCCATACCCTGAGGGCTTCTCGACAAAGGGGGTAAGACTTGGTTCCACCTTGTTTGTTCAAGTACCAGACCACTGACATGTTGCCCGTCTGAATTGCAATTGTCCCTAGAGGAAGAGAGTCCTGAAAGTACTGCAACGCCAGAAGTACCGCTCTCAACTCCAAAACATTGATATGCAGATGTGACTCTTGATCTGTCCATGTGCCTTGGGCAGTCTTTCCCTGAAAATGCCCCCCCCCCCACACCCTATCAGGGAAGTGTCCGTGGTCACAGAGGCTACTGGGGGGGGGGGACAAAGGGTCTTCCGACTGTGACATGAAGAGATGTCAACCACCACCGAAGGTCTCTCTTGCAAGAATCTGTGATGAGAATCATGTGGTGTATCGGTAGCTTTTGGTAAGACCACTGACGAAGACGAGCCATTGAGGGATTCGCATATGCATCCTTGCGAGTGGTACAGCCAGGATTGCTGCTGCCATCAAACCTAGTACCTTCAAGACCTCTGCTGCTGTAGCTTTGTTCTTTGAAACCAGTGAGTTGACATGTTGGTGAAGAAGTGAGACTCTTTCAATTGGAAGATGCAGAGTGGTGGCTTGAGGTATCTAACTCTGCTCCTATAAAAACTGTATGCTGAGATGGCGATAAGGCAGACTTTTCGAAGTTGATTGTAATGCCTAATTGATGGCAGAGTGTCAGAGTATATTGTGTTGCCTGAGTCAATTGATGCCTGGTGGTAGCGGTGAGGAGCCAATTGTCAAGTCTAGGTATGGAAGCACCTGGAATCCTAGACGCCTCAGGTGAGCCGTGACCACTGCCATGCATTTGGTGAACACTCTGGGGTCTGTAGTGAAACCAAAGGGCAGGGCTTGAAAGTGGTAATGATTGGCTCCCAGCTGGAAACGCAGGTGATCCCTGGAGCATCTGTTCATCTTTATGTGATAGTAAGCGTCTTTGAGATCTATGGAGCACATCCAATTGCCTTTCCCTAAGAAGGGAAGAATGGACTGAAGCATGACCATTTGGAACTTCTATTTCTTTGCGAATTGGTTGAGTCTGCTGAGGTCCAAGATAGGTCTCCAGTCCCCTGTTTTCTTTGGTACCAAAAATAATCTTGAGTATGTTCCGAATCCAACTTGGTCTGCTGGGACTGGTTGGATGACTCTTTTTTCTAGCAATTTTTGGACCGCTATGATTGCTTGTTCCCTGAGACTGGATGGAACATCTGGGATTCTGTTTACAGGAGTCAGAGGGGAAGAGAACGGTATGAAATATCCTCTGGAAATGATGCTTTGTACCCATGTATCTGACGTTATGTTTAGCCATGCTTCTGGGTGCAAAGATAAGTGACCCCCGACTGCCTCCAGAGCCAGACAGCTGGGCCTTCTTTCAAGAGCGCTGGTAGGGATGACCAGAGAACTGGCCTCTGTCACCCTGTTGCTGTGGACCCCCTCTGCCACACGGGCAACGCCTTCCGTTATAACCCCCTCCTCTGCCTCTAGAGGGGGTTTCTCCACGTGTGTCCTGAAAGGCTCCATGTGCTTTTCAGAACCACATTTTTCCACCCTTAAGGCCCTTGGGATAGGGCCGAGTAGGGGTAGAAAAACAGACTCCCAATGGCAGATAGGGTCTTGCCTTCCAGCTCACACCTGGTTAAAGTTTCCTTTACTTTAGGCCCAAACAGTGATGAGCCATCAAATGGGGTGTTGATAAAGGAAGACTTAAAGGGCTCCGCAAAGGAACAGAGATGCATCCAGGCTTTTCTCCGCAGAGCATTGCCTGAACTAGTGGCTCTACTCAAACCATCAGCTGCATAAGATATGAGATGCATGGACAAGTTCACAACCGAGTTTAGGGTAGCGAGCTGTGTGTTGACTTTGTCGGCAACCCCTGCAGCTTCCATACACTCTCCTAGCTCTTTCAGGAGATCTCTTTGTAGTCTCGTGAAATGTGTTAAATAGTTCAGCAATCGCAGAGAAAAAGTCTCTGAACTAAACATGTGTTTCCCATATCTATCCATGATCCTAGAATTTCTGTTAGGAGGATGGATAGATGCGGATGTTTCAGACACTTCCTTTTTGGTGACTGCAGCTACCACCATGGCATCAACAGGCACTCCTTTGGTCAAAAAGGCTTTGTCCACTGGGGCAGAGATGAACTTATTCGGCTTCCAAGGGACAGGTTCCATGGCCTCTGGTAACTCCCACGCCTTACGAGAGATCAGCTCCATGAGCTCATCGTAAGGCAGAGACACCCAAGAAGTGGAAGGTTGAGACCCAAAAGCCTTCAAGAGCACTGACTCATCCTCAATAGGGGTTTTGGACTGCAAATCGCCCCTCTGACTCAGGATCTCTAATATCTCCGCAAAGGAGATATCCTCAGAGGGGGATCGAGGGGACCCTTCTGACTCATCCAAGTCAGTGTCAGATGTCAAAGACTCCTGTGAGGAGTCCAAGTGCCTACTCTTGCACAGTCTCTTCCTGGGTACCTCCTCAGTGGGGAGATCTGGGGAGGTCTCGGAAGAATAGGGGGTGCCCTGTGGGGCTACTTGAGGCTCAGGGTCTTTACGCTTAGGGGGACCGGTAGACGTAGAAGCAGACACAGGTGCTTGAGGGGAGAAGGAAGCTCAAACTGATGCCGATGATGTCTTAGGAGACAGGGCTCTCCTCATGGCATCAAAAGCACCATGGCTCCGATGAGAAGGGGTAGATGGATCCGGAGGGACCGTCCGATCCTCCCGCACCAAAACCATGGGCTTCGAGCCCAAGGTAGAAGCCGAGCTCATCCGAGCTGAAGCCCCGAGAGGAAGAGTCGGCACCGACAAATCGGTCTGACTATCCTCCCCGGACCCGACAGGAGAGTGTCGGCTCCTAGCGTCCTCGGTTGGCATCGAGGATGTCCGAATAGATGGAACCGATAACACCGGTGCGGGTCTCGGTTCCATAGGTTCGACAACTATTGGTTCAGGCTCCTTCAGCTCCGAGAGTCCAGTACGGCTCGGAGGAGGAGTAGTCAAGTCCGGTTTAATGGTCTTCGGCTCCGACGAAAGGATCGGGGCCGACAACAATTTAGCAAGTCCTGGTGCCCGTAGAAGCTTCTGCACTAGCCGATCCATATCCATATCTGAGAGGCTGACCGAAGACTTCAAGGAATGCACCGAAGGTGCTGACTGGAGCAGAGGAGATGAGGGAACATCAGAGACCGGCTCCAAGACTGGGAGCTGGCTCCGAACCAAAGGGACTCTAAGTTCCGAGGACTGTGGAACCGATGACCCTGTACCCGCTATTCTTTTTGCCTTCTTAGGAACTTCAGAATCTCCAGAAGGTTTAGATGATTTTGCAGAAGTACTAGCACTTTCCTGGCTACCAAACGCCTCAGAGAATGTATGCTGCAGCAACCCCCTATCAATAAGTTTTCTCCTTCTCTCTAAGAGTACCCTAGAGGAAAAAGAGTGACAAATACTGCAAGAGTCTTGGAGGTGTTTAGCCCCCAGACAGTAAACACATTGGACATGCCTGTCAGTGACAGACATTTTCTGTCCACAATTTGGACATTTCTTAAACCCCGATTTGGGATGAGACTTTTCCCTCTCATCCGACATGTTCAAAGTTTGAAACAGGCACACCACAGAATTAACTTGTAGAGGTTAAATATAGGGCTAACTAGGCCTACACTAAAAAAGTACTAATAATAAGAAGAAATTTGTTAAATCTAAATAGGGCTAACAAAAGGCCCAACACTCTAAGAAACTAAGCCAACACAGGGCACTAGATAGAGAATAATATATATCAAAAAGAAGGAGAAGGAAATGTTTAAACTTGCAATTTAAGCAAAATATGGTCCGAGCTGACTGGATCACTGAGATCTCTTACCATGGCAAACTAGATCTGAGGTAATTCCAGCAGTGTATTGTGGGATAAGGGGCTTGGTCTCGAGCTGCTGGCAAACCTTGAGCTTTTGCTATAGGTCGTGTCGGAGCTGAGGATCGGCTCCAAACCCATCAGTGAGAATAAACGGCAAGATTTAACAACTTCACATCTCTTATTATGCTTCAAATTATTAAAAAGCTCATACAACTGTTTCTTAAAAGTGTTATAGAACACTGTAATTACAGGACAGCTAACAGGAACAAAGGTGCTTGAACATTTACATACCTGTGTAGTAGTAACAGAATTTTGAAACATTAATTTAAGATTGAAATTCCTTGCAAACAGCTTAAGATCAGTAATAGTGTCCACAACAGAGTCTTTAGCTGCTACTATAAACTGCAAGCCTCATCTAATACGGAAATATTAGTAGCAGAAAGTATGCTGCGGGATAAATTAACAGTATCAAAATTGTCTGTAAAATTGTTTATCTCCACTTTTAACCTGCTGTGCATCTGCAGACTGTTTGATGTTGGACAGACATTTCCTCTTCCTCTTTGATTTCTGTTTCTTCCTTGTGATAGGTCTCTTTTTCTTAGCTCCACTCTCTCCAGGAGATTCAACTTCACAGACATCTATACCTGATGAAAATCTTCCTCATAGGAAATTGCATTAATAAATGCAGATGGTACTGTAAATGTATTAACATTATTATAGTTAGAGGTGGTATGTACAGATAAGTCCCGTCATAGCGAGATATTTTGTATATTATTATCATGTGCAGTATTTACATTTGAAACATTTTCATTTACAAAAGGACTAGATGCACCATCTCTCAATGCAGAAGCAGTCATTGGTAAAGTAATGTAATCTAGTGTATGCACAGAATTACCAATGCTTGCCTTCAACAGCCTAATGTTCTTAGGACAAGAAAAGCTTTCCGTTCCTAAAGTCTTTTTAAAGGGATAGTTAAAAGCCACTATATGAGAGTAAGCAGATTGACTACAGAAACAAAATAATGTAACCAACAGCGGGATATGTTAAGACAAGAATTTAGGATGAGAGGCTATGATGGTCTTTTGAACGAAGCATCTAACTATGTAACTAATGAAAGCAATGGTAGAGTGAAACCATATTTTTCATCAGAACATCTACAAACTAACAAAAGTAATAACAACATTAAGTTTAGGTGGATCCGTACCAGATGATCGAGTTTTCAGAAACTCAAAATTCATATTTTCAGGACCATATGATCGAGTTTCCAAAAACTCAAAGGTTTTGAATGGAGATTGCGGTACAGTGCAGAATGGGAAATTTACCCATTTCCTTGCTGTAGTCTGATCTCAGAGTTGGTACATTTAATTTGCAGGGGGTGTGGGGGTGCAGCCCCCCTGCAAAAAAATTTAAAAAGTTAGATTTTTGTGGGGTTTTTTTGGCTGTTCGAGTTATTGGAAACACGGTCATATGGTCCCGACCATATGAATTTCAAGTTTCTGAAAACTCGATCATCTGATAGGGATCTGTTTACGTACGTCATGAAATATAATGTTAATACGAGTAGTGTTACTGATATTATATGGGGAAATTGGGACATACTAAAGTTCAATTTTGTACCTACCATAAATGCAGATGTTCGAGTGCTCATACAGCTGCAGTCATTACAGATGGGTTATCCTGCCGTCAGGCGGGTCCTCGGTCGGCCGAATTCTAAAGTCTAGGTCCGGCGTTGGTTGTCATCGCTTCTTCCCTGACATCAGTGTGGCAGGGGTATAAAAGAGGCAGCCGACGCCATTTTCTTCAGTTTTTCTTGCCCCAGATGTCAGGTACCCCCAGAAGGAAGGCAAAACATAATATTATGCAAACATGCAATGTAGATAAATAAAAAAACAGTAGTTGCAAGCAAATACACCATAAAAGAATACCCCAAATAGGTTGTATGATAAAGGTGTTTGTCATAAGGCCTGTCCTAAGAGGGGATGGAGGGAGGGTAACCTGGACTGCAGCTGTATGAGCACTCGAACATCTACATTTATGGTAGGTACAAAACTGTACTATGTACTTTCCTTGAGCACCTGTAGCATAGGACAGAAAGAGCTGTTCAGATTTCCTGAATGGCTTTGTCCTGTCCAACTAATAACGAAGTTGTCTGTGAATGTCCAAGGAATGTAGTAGTCTCTCCCCTTTGTTCTGTGGATTTGGATAAAAGGTAGGTAAGTGGATAGTCTGATTCAAAGCTACACTGGATACTACATTTGGCATGAAGGTAGGGTTGGTTCGTAAGGAAACTCTGTCTTGATAGAAAATGATGAATGGTTGCACAGCCATGAGGGCCTGTAGTTCCGAAACCCTGCGTGCTGAGGTGATAGCCAGAAGGAAGGCTGTTTTCCATGACAAGTATTGTAGCTCTGTTGAAGAAGCCGGCTCAAAGGGAGGCAGGGTCAGCTTTTCCAATACGAAGTTGAGGTCCCAAGCTGGGATTGGTGGTTTCCTTGGGGGTTTTATATTTTTTGCCCCTCTGAGGAACTGCCTTAATAGATGATGTGAGAATAAAGGAGGATCTGTGTTGTATTGTGCAGAAATGGCTGAAGCGTGGATCTTGATGGAGGAGAAGGAAAGGCCACTGTTTAACATCTCAGCTAGGTACTGTAAAATTTGAGGTATATTTATTACCCAAGGATTCTAGCCCTATTCTTGATTCCAGGAACAAAATTGTTTCCATTTGGCAGAGTGGACTTTTCTAGTAGAGGGTCTTCTGACCTCCAAGATGACATCCTACACCTCCTTGGAGAGGAGAGTCTGTTGGGAAATTAAGGTATTCTCCGTGCAGCTAGATTTAGGGTTTTGAGCTGGCTGTGAAGGGTTTTGTAGTTGTGCTGGGACAACAGAAGAGGGACTAGAGGTAGGATCCATGCTGGGGAATGTGTCAGACTCTTTAGGAGAGGATACCAGTGTTATCGTGGCCAGTCTGGAGCAATGAGAATCATTTGTGGCCTCTCTGCTCTGGCTTTTAATAGAACTTTGGTCAGTAGAGGAAGAGGCGGGAAGGCATAGACTGTCAATGTTGTCCAATTGAAAGAGAGTGCGTCCACTTTCCAGGCCTGTGGATGATAGGTCCTTGAACAAAATTTTTTCAACTGGGAATTTCTGTGGGTAGCAAATAGATCTATGTCTGTCTGTCCCCATGCCTGAGTTATCTTTGAGAAAACTTGAGGATGCAACTTCCATTCGTGTGGGTCTGTCATATTTCTGCTTAAGTTGTCCGCCCGCGTATTTTCCTTCCCTGGCAGGAATTGTGCCTGTAGTTGAATTTGCAATTCCAGTGCTGTGTTCCATAGGGTCATGGCTTGCCTGCACAGGGGGTATGAATGAATTCCCCCCTGTTTGTTTATGTACCACATGACTGTGGTGTTGTCTGTCCTTATCAATAGCTGGCCTGGATGCAGTAGGTCTTTGAAGGTCATAAGAGCATTTTGCACGGCTAGCATCTTCTTTTGGTTGATGTGTAGGTGCTTCTCTTCTTGGGACCATTTTCCCTGAATGCACTGATCTGCCATGTGTGCTCCCCAGGCATAATCTGAGGCATCCGTTGTGATGATTTGAGCTGCTTGAGGTACACAGAAAGGGAGACCTGTGTTTCTTTGGCATGCTTGAGCCCACCACAAAAATTCCTTTTGAAGGCATGGAATGAGTGGTATAATTGTTTCCAAGCTGTGGCTGTGTTGAGACCATAGGTTTTTTAGGTACCATTGTAGTTTCCTCATATGCAGCTTTGCACATGGTATTAGTAGGATGCAAGATGCCATGAATCCCAGAGCCTGCAGGACTTTCCTTGCAGTTAGTCTGGTGAAAGTTGCCATTTTGTTGAAGTATTGAGACAGTTGCCCTTGTTTGTCTGGCGTGAGGTAGGCCATCTGGGTGGTTGTATTTAAGCTGGCACCCAGGAAAATTATCTGTTGAGAAGGTATTAGTGTTGATTTCTTTTTGTTCACTGTGTATCCCAGGTAGTTTAACAGTTTTATTACAAACACCAGATGCTGCAATAGAATGACCTTGCTGTCCGCTTGGATCAGGCAGTCGTCCAGATATGGGTAGATTTGTATTCCTTGTTGTCTGCAGAAGGCAATTACTGATGCCAGGCATTTTGTAAACACTCTGGGTGCTGTAGATAAGCCAAAGGGCAATGCAGAGAATTGGTAATGGGTTGAACCTGCAAGAAATCTGAGGTATCTTCTGCAATCTTGTCTGATAGGGACATTCAGGTATGCCTCCTTGAGGTCCAATGTTATCAGCCAAGACTTCTTGCCCAGCATGGGAAGCAGCTGCTGTAATGTGAGCATCTTGAATTTTGGCACCTGTAGATATGTGTTTAGGATGGATAGGTCTAAGATGGGTTTCCAATCTTTGTCTTTCCTTGGTACCAGGAATAGTCTGGAATAAAAACCTTGACCTTGTTCTTTTGCAAGTACCTCTTTAATCGCTTTCATATCCATGAGAGCGGAAATTTGTGTTTGTGCCTCTGCCCTTTGATTTTGTGGCAGGTTTGGCATGCCTCTCATTTTTGGAAGGGTGTGAAAGTGGAACCTGTAGCCTCTGTCTATAATGTCCGGAATCCATTTGTCTTTGGTAACAATATGCCAGTTTTTTTGAAAATAATGCCAGTTTTCCACCCAAAGGTGCTGCTATTAAAGTTTTGTTTGGCAGGCATAAGGGGAAGTCATTGTGTCTGTTTTCTAAATGACTGTGATCTATCTTCTCCACCTCTTGGGGTTGGTGCTTGCCGCTGTCTTGCTCTGTAAGACCCTTGAGGTTGTCCTCTACGCCTTGGGCGTCTGTATCTGCCCCTTTGAGATCTGTCCATGGCTGGAAAGGACCAATTTTTTGAAGGCCAGTTTCTGCTGAAGCGTGGAGGTTGTACCTGCAAGAAATCTTTCACTTTTTGCATAGATTTCGCTTTTTCCTCCATTTTCTTTAGTACCTCCTCAGCTTTAACACCAAACAATACATCTTTTTGAAGTGGTGCATCTAATAACTTTGCTTTGATATGATCTGGTAAGGTTTGCTCTTTGAGCCGAGCATGTCTACGTATAACAGACCCCATGACAGCAGCTCTACATGAGGCCTCTAAAGCATCAAAACCACACTGCAAGGTATGTTTACCCACTTGCTCTGCTCCATGCAACAAATCCTGCAACTCTTTCAAATCTGGTTGTTCTGTTTGTGTCATTTTGCTTTTCAACTTAGATAACAAAAACTGTTGGTACTTTAACATATGAAATTGACAGTTCAATGCCCTCATGGTTAAAGTGGTAGATGTATACACCTTTTTCCCCCACCTTTCTAATGCTCTGGAATCTCTCTCTGAAGGTAAAGGGTTTTTAGCAGTAGAGGCCTTTATTCCCTTGGGACCCTGTGAAATAGTTTCTGGGTCAGCAGTATGGCTTTTATAAAGAAACTGGTGAGAATCAGGAACCTGGTAATACCTGTCTGGTTTAACAGGGGCTGGAGGTAAAGAATCTGGATTAAGGCTGGCTTCTGCGTACACATCATCCAAAATATCTAAAACAGGAGGGATAGCCAGGGGCCTATGCTGGGGGAGCAGTAGAAATTCCCTAAGCCTTTTCTTGGAATCTGAGTAATCTTGGCCTTCCCAGTGGAAGTGTTCCCTCAATGTATGTAGGGTTTCCCCAAAAGAGTAGTCCTCAGAGGGGGAGACCGAGGGAATAGACTCCTCAGTATCAGAGTATTCAAAAGGGGAATTGGCATAATCCTGGTCCTCAGAATGATCTGAGGTAATAGAAGCCTGGTCTGTGGAAGGGTAGTCTTCCTCCAATCTGGGTCTTTTGTCAGAGGGGGGGGGTTGAGAATCCCTGATGAGAGTTATCAAATCCTCAGTCATTTTAAGCATCTGCTTTTAAGGCATGGGGCCTTGAGATGAGGTCTGAGGACCCTGTTCTTTAGTTTTCATGGCAGCTTTAGATTTAGTGAAGGATTTAATAGAGAAGGTGGAAGGCCTGAAGACGCCTTCAGAAATGGCAGGCCTGACTAAATTTTCAGTTTCCCCGCCAAGAGTGGCGTTGGTATCTGCAGTGGGAATGGGGACCGAGGAGCCTGCGACCTCGGGTACTGAAGTCACCGGTAAAATAGTTTCATCGGTAGTCAGGGGCTGCGTAGGCTCCTCGCTGAGAACCGGAGAACCGGTAGTCGGCCTAAGCGTGGTCTCAGTACTCGGTGCAGACCTCGGATGTCGGTCCTTGTCTTTGCATCTTTTGCTTAAAACTGGTGTCGGTGTATCCGACGACATGATATAATTAAATTTTTTGCCAAAATAATGAAGGGCGAACTCTGCCCGGCGCTTAATAGTACGCTTGTTGAACCTAGCACAAAAATGTCAGGCCGAGACGTCGTGGTCTGGCCCTAAGCAAGGTATACAGAAAGTGTGGAAATCCTTATGCGGTATTTGCTTCCCACAAGAAATGCAATTATTAACTTTGTCTGACATCGGTCTGAGGCAAGAAAAGTTTCCCCAACAGGGTACTTAGCTTTAAAGAAGACTTCGGCTGAAATACTTTTGTAAATCTCAGGAGCTGGCCGACCGGCACTTGCGAACTGCTTCTGCTTCGGGCACCGTACGGCAAGAAAGACTGAAGAAAATGGCATCGGCTGCCTGTTTTATTCCCCTGTTGCACTGACGTCAGGGAAGAAGTGACGACAACCGACGCCGGACCTAGACTTTGGAATTGGGCCGACCGAGGACCCGCCTGACGGCAGGATAACCCATGTGTAATGACTGCAGCTGTATGCACGATGAACATTTGCTATATCAGAATTGGGTAAAATAATAGATGCATCTCAAAGTTTTACTTTTAAGAAATGCCCTAACCTAAAACAGAAAATATACAATAAGGAAATGCATGAAAAGAAGGACCAATCCACTAGAATATAAAAGGTAGTGTTCCATACTATAATTGTGTTTTTTGTAAACACATTGATCCTTCTCTTACTTTTGAACATCCACGAACAAAACATATTTATGAATTTGATTGCTTTGCAACTTGCAACACAGAAAATCTGTTTTATGCAGCTGAGTATATGACCTGCACTAGTTTCTATATAGGCAAATCTAATAGAAAATTTAAGGAAAGAATTATTGAACATTTTTCAGAAACTAGGAGAAATATACTTACTAATTCCTTGGCTAAGCATATTCATGACAATGGTACAGTCCATGCATTTAAATTTAGGGTAATACAAAGGATATTTTTTTCAACACAAGAGGTGATGATGTTCTAAATGCCACTGAACTAGTTGAATACAGGTGGATTTTAAAATTGCAGGCTGACCGTGCACCTGGATTAAATGCTTCAGTTAGTTTAAAACCTGTATTAAAACAAAAGCAAATGAAACTGAAGTGAATGTTGCTACTGACTGCCTGTATCAGTTGTGCTTTTTAAGTTAGTTTTGATTGTATGTTTTTTTATGGGTCTATATCACTTCAGCAAACCATCACTTCAATGAACGGCATTTCATTGGAAATGCCGTTCATCGAATTCCCCTCACGTGGGGGGGCTCCCACACACTCCCCACTAATTATATATATCAACTCCAAGATCACACTACAGTGGGGAAGGGGCAAATTTCCTGATCCTCACTGTACTGTGATCTCAGTACAAACAGTTTGACAAATGGCATATTTGAAGTAATTGCACTGAAAATGCCATTCGATGAACTGATTTTTTGCTGAACTGATAGGGACCCTTTTTTATATGTGTTGCCGTGTCTTTAAACTTTAGGTTCTCTGTATAACAAGTTGAGCTCTTATTGGGCAATAGACTCATGTGCTGTATTTAAAAACTCTGTATTTGAACTGTGTTTTGTATGCATTGAAGAAGGGATTATTCCTGAAAACTCTGCTATTTGTATTTGGATTAAAATAAGTGAGTTTTTTATTTCTGATGTTGAAATCTGTTTTTCATTGTCTTTAGGATATAGTTTGCACCTGTTGTTAATTTCAGTTGTGCCGCAATCATAGGAGGTTACTAGGCTAATGGCCTTATGGCCCTTACAAGCCTAGCCAAGTTTTACCCTTATTTCCATGATGATCACCTATCACCCCTGTCCAAGAGGCACATAGGTGGATCCCCTGAGGTGAACTTACAGTTACCCATCCAATCATCCAGATTGTGTTTGAAGAGGGCCAATGAGGTGCTCTGCTTGTCATGAAGCAGGAGTATGTTCCAAAGGCATGGTAAACCTATGGGTGACAAATGTGCCCCTCCAGCAGGTTCTGTTAATGTCACATACTAGGTTAGAACAAGTAACCCATGTACCATTTGACTTACAGTTAAGCAACATTTCCAATAAAGCAGGGTCAAAGATTGCCTTATATGTAAGGCAGAGATTGCCTCTGAGCAGTCTGTATGAAACAGAATAAAGTGACAGTGATTTCAGATGGTTCTCATAGGACAGATGCTGAAGACCTTGAATTTTCCTTGTGAGGAACATTTGTGGTCTCTCCAATTGCTACAGGTGCTTGGAACGGTACATACCAAAAGGGGATTCTACCCAATTATTGGCCTGATGAGGGAAGAGTACAGAGAGGTTATAATTTCTTTTTTCTGGAGGCAAAGCCCTTGCATATGAGATGAGCAATAATTCTATTTTGTGGACCTTCCCCCTCTCTCACCCTAAAAAATATGGTATAACAGAACTTAAAATGGAAAGCTGCAGCATTGTTCTGCAGTAGTATCATTTGGACAAACAGTTTGCAGACACAGGATTTTTTGTTTCATGTGTAATTATAAATATAAAGCACTGCTGTTTCAAAGTCCAGTATAAGAAATATTCAATGGTACTACAATATTTGTAAAACTTCCTTACCTTTAGAGTATAATGAAGTACAGTTTTGCTTGTTTTCTGTATTGATGTGGCAGGGATGTTATTTATTTATCTATTTATTGACATTTGATTACAGGAAAGTCCGACTGGGTAAGTGCTCATTTTCAGCAACGGAGATTTGTCAAATATATGAGTTTACAGAAAAGCATATGAATATGCTTATGAATGACAAAAACATGCATGCAGTGTCTGCCAGTGTGAATGTTGATAGTGTACAACATAAAGCAAAAATGAAAAAGAAATATAAACCAAATGGAGTCACAATACCCAACCTTATTGTTAGCCTTCATAATTGTGGAGGCAGTCATGAACATAAACAAGAAAAGTGCTTAGCTTTTGGTCATCAGTGTCACAAATGTAAAAAGTGGAATCATTTCAAAAGGCTTTGGAAGTCTAAATTGGTACCTACTTTTATTAAAAGAGTGCAACTGAAGAAGCAAGTAGAACAGATAGCTGTGAGAAAACTTTTTATATTGATGGTGCCTCTGTGATTAATGAAACAGTTAACAGTAGATTATCAGTTGGCAGCAAAGAGTGAAATATTTTGAACTGTAGTAGACACTGGAACCAAGTGCAATGTTAAATCAGCACAAATGTTTGCCAAAGTATGGGCTGGTAAGAAACTTGATTCAGCAAAGTGTGCAAAACTAGTTGCTTATGGTGGTAAAGAGATTCAAACTGATGGTGCAGTAGTTCTCACATGCCATTCTGCTGGGAATGGCTATGGCTTGCAGTTTTATGTAGTCAAAATACACATTAAGTCATTGTTAGGCCTCAAAGACAGTTTGAGAATGGGACTGATTTCATTTAATAAAAAGGTCCACCATATAAGTCTGAACAACAACCAGAATAATTTTTCACAGAATATTTTTAGTGAATATGCTGATATTTTCAAAGATGAGCTTGGCAAACTTCCAGTCACATATTCCATGAAGTTAAACCATGAAGTAAGCCCAGTCATTAGACCAGCAAGGAAGGTTCTGGTAGCAATGCAGAACAAAGTAAAAGCAGAACTTGAAAAAATGGTGAATTTAGGTGTCATTACTCCAGTAAAAGAACCAATTGAATGGGTATCCTCCATAGTCTTAGCTCATAAGAAAAGCTTAGATGATATTTGAATATGTATTGATCCGAGAGATTTAAACAAAGCATTTAAACATCCTCCTCATTTGATTCACACAGTGAAAGAAGTAGCCACTCTTATGCCGAATGCCTCTGTTTTTTTCTTAGATGCAAAAAGTTTATTTTGGCAAATTTTGTGGGATCACAAATCTTCATTATTAACCAATTTCAGTACACCATATGATAGATGTAGATTTTTGAAAATGTCATTTGGGATAAATTCTGCCAGTGAAGTATTTCAACGTGCAATGGAATAAATTCTTTCAGGTTATCCATGCGCTATCATAGTAGATGACATTATTGTAGGGTGCAATGGCAAAGTCGAACATGATAGAAACCCCAAGAAAGTTCTACACCATGCTCATGAAGAAAATCTTAAACTGAATCCTCAAAAATGCAAATTGAAACTGAAAGAAGTTACCTATATGGGTCATTTATTTACCAGTTCTGGCTTGCAATCAGATCCATCTAACCTAATAACAATTCTTGATATGCCAGTTCCAGAAAATGTCGCATCTTTACAACATTTTCTTGGTATGGTCAATTATTTAGGAAAGTTCAACCCAGACATGAGTGAGCTTTCAGCACAGTTACGTGAGTTGATATGCAAAAATGTAAACTGGTCCTTGGTTAGAACAACACCAAAAAGCATTTGATGAAAATGGCCAGCCACCCCAATGAGATATTATGATGTTCACAGACCTGTAACTCTTTCATGTGATGCTTCAAAGTCTGATCTTGGTGCATCATGTCTTCAAGAAGGCATACCAGTAGCCTATGCATTCAGAACTTTATCCCAAACTGAGATGCAGTATGTACAGATTGAAAAAGAGCTTTTGGCAGTAGTGTTCGCATGTTAGAAGATCAGTGATTATATTTATGGCAAACCTATTCAAATAGAGACTGATCACCAACCTCTAGTGACAATTCTGAAAAAGCCAATACATACAGTCCCAGCATGCCTGCAACACATTATGTTAAAATTGCAAAAGTACAGTTTCAATATTGTCTATACAAAAGGCAAATTTCTATACCTTGCTGATGCTTTGTCAAGAGCACCCAGACAAACAACAGAACCACATGACAATGAGAAAGCAGACTTTCCTCATCACATCTTGATGAACTTAGAAATCATACCGCTTCAGACCCAATTCTCCAGAAGCTGAAACATGTTATCAGTCATGGATGGCCAGAACGACAAACCAGTTTACCACTTGACATACAGAAGTATTTTCCTTACAGAGTTGAGCTCATGATGGAAGATGAAATCATCAAGAAAGGTCCTAAAGTGGTAATTCCTTCAACATTTTACATTGTGGTCCCCCGAGTACTGATTCAAACCAAAAGATGGGCAAGAGGCATAGTATTTTGGCCTTCTATGTCAAAAGATATAGAGGAAGAAACGCTAATAAATCGCACCAACGAAAAGAACCACTTAAGCTAAACCAGATTCCTGAACTACCAAGGTCGATGGTTGCTACTGATATTTTTGAATGGAGTGATCAACATTACTTAGTGTTAGTAGACTCTCATTAAAATTGGTTTGAAATTGACCTGTTTCTTAACTTAATATCCAGCACTGTCATTACAAAACTTGAGACATTTTCTTTTCATGGTAGTCCACACAAAGTCGTAGCTGACAATGGTACACACTTTGCAAGTCAGCAGTGCAATCATTTTGCTGAGTCTTGGGACTTTGTCCATGTTACTAGTAGTCCTGAGTATCCACAGTCCAATGGATTAGCTGACCATGCAGTTCAAAGTGCAAAGTACTTGTTGGAGAAATCCAGTTGAGATGGTACCAATAATTTTCTTAACCTACTTAATCTCAGAAACATTCCTTGAGATAATTTGCTTGGTTCACCTGCTCAGAGATTGATGTCCAGGCAGACTAGAACAACTCTTCTGATCAGTAAACAATTATTGATACCAAATGCAAAGAACAACAGAATGGTCAAGACTCAACTTTTGAAAAAACTCCAATCACAAAAGTTGTACTACAATAAATCCAGCAAACCTCTCAGACTCTTAAGACAAGATGAGATCATGAGAATGCAAACATCTAAAGGACATAACCAAGTGGGAATTGTCAAAAATATTTGTAAAGTACCGAGATCTTACATTGTACAGTCTGAGGGAATGGAACTCAGAAGGAACTGAAGACACATACTACCAGTCTCGGAACCAGTGACATAACAGGTTGTCTGTGCCAAAGACTCTATTTCTCAGAGTGACTCTACACTTAGGTTCATAGGTTCGTAGTTGTGCACTAGGCTGGAGCCTTTACAAGCCTAGCCCACAGAAGTGCTCTGGCATCATGCTGCCCATCGTTAGTTCCCAGTGCCTCTATCAAGTACAGCCACTGGAGTGATCCCTGGGGTGAACTTTCTATTACCCATCTACTCATCAAGATTTCTCTTGAAGAGAGATAACGAGGTGCTCTGCTTGATATGTATGGGAAGTCTATTCCAGGGCATGGGCAGTCTCCGGGTGTGGAACATGTCCCTCCAGCATGTTCTGTTGATTGTGGTAATGAGGTTGAGGTCTCCAGAGTGTGTGGTGCGGAGGGATTGGAATTTCTTTAGATGTAGCATTTCTAACAGAGCTGGGTCAGCCATGGCTTTGGAAGTCAAGCAAAGATCATCCCTAAGTAGGCAATATGAGACAGAGAATAGCTGGAGTCTTGAGTCTGTCCATGTAGGACATGTGTTAAATGCCTAGGATCCTCTTCATGAGGTACTTCTGTGGACTCTCCAGCTGTTGCAGGTGTCTAGTGAGGTACATGCCAAATGGGGCATTATACGCAATGATTGGTCTAATGAGGAAAGAGTAGAGAGAGATGATGACCTCTCTTTTCCTGGATGCAAAACCCTTGGTAATGAGATGTACCACATAGAAGGACGTTCTGACCACAGTGGCAATGTGATGGTCAAAGGAGAGGTTGCTGTCAACCTGCATCCCCAGATCTCTTATAATGCCTTCAGTGTTCAGTGGGCTCCCATCGATGTGGTAATTAGTGGGAACTGAGTTTTTACCAAAGGGGACGACAACACATTTTTGGCATTAAGCTTAAAGCCATGGTTTTGACACCAGTCATTGGTCTCAGTGAGGCCTTTCTGTAGGATGTCTGCATCACTTGGAGTGTTAATAATGGCTCCCACCTTGAAGTCAACTGCGAACTTGGTGAGCCAGAGTCCCTTTGTGTTGGCCTGGACTTCTGACAAGTAGATGCTGAACAGGAGAGGACCCAGGACCGATCTCTGTGGGACTCCACTCGTGACTGGATGACAGTCTGACTTGGAGTCTATACTTTTACACTGCATGTTCTATCTGTGAGCCAATTTGCAACCCACCTAGTGATATATGGGTTGATGCCTAGTTTGGTGAGTTTATCAATAATTCCCAAGTGAGGAATGGTGTCAAAGGCCTTGGCCAGATCAAGGTAGGCTGTATGCACTGCCTTACCTTCATCCACAGCCCTGGTGACTGACTCAAAGAAGTCAACCAGGTTGAGCAGGCACAATCTCCCTTTCAAAAGGCCACATTGCATGGGGTCTAGAGTTTGGAGATTCCCTATATCTTTGTTAATCGGGTCCATGATGATGCGCTCCATAGCTTTACATTTATCAGACTCATCAGACTAATGAGGTGATAATTCTCAGGGTCTGTAGTTGCTCCCCTTTATGGAGAGGGATGACTGTAGCAGTGCGCCATTCAGTAGGGACAAAGCCTGAGGTGAGGCTGTGGCTGAACAGGGCACACAGATGTGATGCCTGTTCACTTTGTAGTTCATGTAGAAACAGCCAGGGATATTATCAGGTCTAATGGAAGCTGTATTCTTGGCATTGGACAATGTAGTTTTAACCTGTGCTCCAGTAATGCTGGCTGCCTGGCATTTTTCTGGTATTGTGATTGGTCCTTTGGGGGGAGGGAGAGGGGTGAATTTGGCACTGAATTTGTCGGCCAGTATGTTGGCAATATCTGTTGGCTCAGAGTAGGAGGTACCATTGTGCAGTAACTCAGAGCAAATCTGGGTATTGCCATAGAGCTTCTTGATATAACTATAGAAGGCTTTGTGATTGTTTTTAGTGTCTGCCACAATTCTGCCTTCATAGCTGGCTTTAGAGGATTTTATGAGGGATCTCAACTTTTTGTTCAGGCTAATAAGAGAGTTTTTCCAGTCTTCAGACTTCACCTTTTTCTGCAACAGTTTCTTCCTTCTATTGTAGAGTTTATTAATGGCAGGGGACCACAAGATTGGCTTCCTGTTTTTGGAGGAGAGCATCTTGGTTTTGTTAGGTATGGCTAGTTCTATGCATTTATGTACATGTTTGTACAGTGCATTAGTGTATGATTCGGCAGTCATGCGGCTAATTTCCATTGACATGGGTGCCATGAAGTTAGCCACCTCTGTTTTTAGGAGCCCAAAGTCAGCTTTGGAATTTCCATGCTGATTAGTTTATGGTCAGATCTGACTAGGGAGGGATTGGCTACTCGTGTAAAGCAATGGCCACCCATGTTAGTAATAACCAGGTCAAGGATGTTGCTTCCTCTAGTGGGGGTCAGAATAAGCTGGTCCAGGGTATTGGAATTGAATTGAATTCCAAGAAGCATTGGGCTAGTGTATTGGTGCTTGAGTAGTTCTCCCAGCTGATGGAGGGGTAGTTGAAGTCTTCTAGTATGAGAGTGTTGGGTTGGACTTTGATAGATTCCAGGGTGCTTCACAGCACAAATTACCACTCCCACTTGTTTGAATTCCTGAGAACAGCGTACTTTCTTCAAGTAATCCTGATGTAATCCCTGAAGTTCCAATTGTAAAAGAATCCCCATAGACTGTCCCTGTTGCTAAACCCAGTCAAAGTTTTTATGTGATCAGATCGGGTAGAATTCACAGACCCATTCTGAGAGACACAGCGACTTGCACTTGAATTCATTGTTGTTATATGTTGATATGATAGGCAATCAAAAAAGCTCCATTGAATCAGGCTCAAAACTACTGATGTATTCTTACAACTGTTTAATGAAGCGCTTTTCGTCGCTTTCAATAAAGCAACTTCTTCAGATTACATTTCAAAACACAAATTCACATTTAAATAGTAGGAGGTCACATCACATGATCGATCTCATTAAAAATGTTTACAATTACAAATACACATAAAATAGTCCATTTTGTGGACAATAACCCATTAAAAGCACACTAAGTGTTAAACGTACTGCTTCTAAACTAAAAGAAGATGATATGATATCCACCTGAACATGCACAAATATAATACAAACAGTCTCATTCATCTAACTGTATTTTTTAAAAAATATGTATATATATAACTAAACAGATTATCTGTGAAGACTCTTTAGTTTGAGTAAACAGCCAATGTTGCAAGACTCATTTAAACCAGGGTCAGCAAATACATTTAACCTTATTTGCCATGCAAGTTCACCTTCTTCAAGGAGCAAATTAAATGGAGCACCCCCCCTAATGTCACACTGTATCTGATCTATTGCTTTAAATGTAAATTTGTATCTGTTTGATATTGTATGTTTAGCTAGTGCATTATCTAGTTTATTTGTCTCAATTGCATATGTATGTTCATAAACCCTAACACGGAGTCGACGCTCCGTTTTACCAACATAAAATGCCTTACAAGATGTGCACTTAGCAATATAGACAACAAACTTAGAATTACAGTGCAACTTATACTTTAACTCGTACTTTCTCTCATTTATGAAAAATGACCAACCTGTTTCAATAAACTTACACATGCTACATCTACCACATGTGGACATAACAGCAAATCTATGAACACCTGCTGTATTATTCATTTCAAGAAGGCTTTTAAGATTCACTCCCCTTCTGAAGACAATTTTTGGAACACTATCCAATTTTTCTGACAATGATTTGTCATATTTAATTAGTTCCCAGTTTTTACGTAAAATCATTTTTACTATTTCACTATCTATAGTAAACGTAATAAAACTGCACTCATAGATATTACTAGAGCTATTACTAATAGTCTGCTGACTATTTAAAAGTAGCAGATTTTCACTAGCTGCCATCCCTTCAACCTCACTTGTGACTACTTCTTTATTTAAAATAGGGTTAATTGTCTCATTGTATCTTTTCAAAAGAACTTCATCAACAAGTGACTCAATAAAGTTCAAAGGGTGCCCTCTTTGATGGAACATGTCACTTAATAAGTTGCATTCCTCTAAAAAATCAATATCTAGTGATACCATTTTGGCTGCCCTGATTAATTGTCCCTTTATTATCGAACACTTCTGGGAAAGTGGATGAGAACTAGTAAAATGCAAAAATGAATTACAATAGGTGTCTTTCCTAAAGATTTTAGAAGTATACCTATGGTTTACAGTGTCTTTAAATAATTTGACATCTAAATAGTCAACAGAAGTATATTGAAAATTACATGTAAATTTAAGAAAATCTGTTGAGCCATTCAAATACTCTACAAACATTTTTGCTTGACATTCATCACCACGAAATAAAATGAAAATATCATCCAGAAACTGCGTGTAATAGATGATTTTCGCCATGTGAAACAAGTTGTTAAAACAAATTGTTTCTCCCAATATACCATAACGGTGTTTGCAAAGCTCCCACCACATGGGGAGCCCATAGCCACACCACATTTCTGAAGATAAACATCATTTTGAAATATAAAGTAATTGTTAGTAAGTATGATGTCTAACAAAACTTCAACTAAGTTAGCTACTCATGTAAAGCAATGGTCACCCATGTTAGTAATAACCAGGTCAAGGATGTTGCTTCCTCTAATGGGGGGTCAGAATGAGCTGGTCCAGGGTATTGGAATTGATAAATTCCAGGAAGCATTGGGCTAGTGTATTGGTGCTTGAGTAGTTCTCCCAGTTGATGGAGGGGTAGCTGAAGTCTTCTAGTATGAGAGTGTTGGGTTGGACTTTGATAGATTCCAGGGTGCTTAGGAATGTGGAGTGAGAGTCTATGGACATAGTTGGGGACATATAGCAGGCTATGACCTGGCTCGCCATCTTACCCAATGTTAGTTGTACCTGAAGTATCTCAGATGCGTTATGGTGGCCTACTAGTCTGGAGGTGTGCATATCCTTTATGAATATGGAGACACCACCGCCTTTGGAGCTACGGTCCATGTTTCAGGGCCGAAAGGTGTGCAATGAGTTATAGCCTGGTAGCATAGGACTGCTTTCTGCCGCTTTAAACCAGATCTCCGTTACAGCACAAATTACCACTCCCACTTGTTCGAATTCCTGAGAACAGCATATTTTCTTCAAGTAATCCTGATGTAATCCCTGAAGTTCCAATTGTAAAAGAATCCCCATAGACTGTCCCTGTTGCTAAACCCAGTCAAAGTTTTTATGTGATCAGATCGGGTAGAATTCACAGACCCATTCTGAGAGACACAGCGACTTGCACTTGAATTCATTGTTGTTATATGTTGATATGATATCTAGCTTGTAAAATATCTTGTTCTCCTATTGCATGTCAAACAAATTAAAGAGGAATGCTGCAGATCGCTGTGTGTATTGTACCTAGACAGCCACTGTAGCTAGATATGACATGCATATACGTTACTGAGCACATGCAAGTTCAGTGCCATTTTGTATAGTCAGTCAGAGTGAATGTAGGCATGAATGGAGATGCACATGTGAGTGTGTATGAAGTAATGTGCCAGTCAGTTAGCTTAAATATATGTTCCAGTTACAGCTCCTGATGTGTCTATGTACAATAAACAACTTGAACCCATCACAGTGCCTCAGTGTCTCATTTGAATACAAGAGACATGTGGCATAGACCAGCAAATAAGGAAAATCTGTGAAATATAGGGAAGGAGGGAAAGAACATCACAGCTGTTAAGCATTAAGTTACAGACTCCTCAAACTACTTTTCAAAAGATGCAAAAGAGTGCATATTGGTTATGGTACTGGTATAGCTAGAACCATAAAGTTAAAAATGATCAGTGTCAGTAGCACACTCACCTTTGTGACCTTTCCAACAAGATAAATTATGTTCTGACACTGCAGTGCAGAATAATGGTGGGTACTGCATCCTGAGTGTGCTATCTTTCAGACATTAAACTGAGGCCATATCAGGTGGATGTAAAAGATCCCACGGCACCTATCAAAAAGAGTAGGGGTCCTTTATTTATGCCAAAAACATTATTTGCGAAGTATTTACACATTTACAAAAATAGTTACATATTTACAAATTTACAAATATATAGTTTTCCATTTTCTTCTTTTACTTATTTTACATTCATACTTTGTCAAAATTTTATCCTCATTTCACCTCACTCCTTTTTCCATGATTTTGCCACCATTTGAGTTTAGTCAATATTACTGCCAAAACCCATTTTCCATTAAATGTAATTTCATCTATCCTTTCATTCCATAAAACACAAACATTTGTTAAGTATTCTTTTAACATATTCTTTACTTCTGTTCTTATAGTATTCATATTTAATCATATTCATATTTATCTTTTTCACTTATTTTATATCTTCAAAGAAATATTCTTTACATAATGTTCCCCACAATTTCACTACTCTTTTACATTTCAAAAACACATGATCAATAGTTTCCTATTCTCCACATATAAACATAGTATTTTACTTTTCTTTTTATATGGCAGGTTTCCTTTTAATGGTAATTTATCTATTTCTACTCTCCACAAAAATCTTGACATTCTACTTTTTATTGCATCATTTGCGTCTTAATTTTATAGCTATAATTTTTCCTTCAGAGATTTTCCATGTTTAAATAAATTAGTGCTATATCATTATATAATATACTATTATTTTTCTGTATTTTTCTATTACATCAGTTTTTATTTTCCACATTAATATGTTTTAATTGATAATATTTCACATTTTCATTCATATATTATTTTTCTTCTTTACTTTTTTTACCATCTCCCAAAATTGACATCCTTATATTTTACAACTGATCTTTCATTTTTTTTTCATTTATCCACTTTAACCCCTTATATAAGTTTAATGAAGCAGCATATACCAGTGGGTTGAATAACCCCAAACCTCCTTCCTCTTTATTTGATTACAAAATTGCTCTTTTTACTGGATTTAATCTAGAACACCATATAAATGAAAACATATCTACAATAATTCTTTTTAAATACTGTTGGCAACATAAATACACTTGTTAACTATGCTATTTTCCATTAACACTGAATTTATCAAGTAGACTTTTTTGCCAAATGATAATCTATATGTTTTTTGAAAAAAAACACATTTCTTTTAACTTATTTAATGTACCTTCCCATTGAATTCTACTTCCATTCTTATTCCCAAATGTTGTACCCAAGACAGAAATTTAATTAATTGTAAAATTATTCCCCTATCATAACTATGTCATGTTTCTTTGTTTAAAACCATCTCTATTGATTCTAAATACTTAGTTAAACAAAATATTACATCTCTGAGCCAAGTCCTGAATTTTAAAATTACTATATTATCATCTGCATAAGTTAACAAAACTGGAATTTGTAACCCTTTAGGCACTGCATATCCTGCTTATGGCATTCTACATTTTATTTCAGACATAATTACATTCATAATTAAGGCAAAATGTATACCACTCTTTGAGCATTCCTGTCCCCCCATATATACCTCTTTACTTAACAACCATTTACTAGAATTTTTACTTTATTATTTCTATAGGCAGACATACATAAGTTCCTAATTTACTCACTTATATTGTATTCTTTCATTATTGTCCATAAAATTTCCATGTCCTATTGTATCAAATGTGTTAAGATCTACCATGATAACTTTAGCTTCTTCTCTTCTACTTATATCATCCACAATCTCTCTATCATTAATAATTCTTGACCTCCCTTCCTCTTTAATCTATATATATACTGTCCTCCATAACACCCTTCATCTTAGTTTTGAATCTCTTTTGTATTATTTTCATAAAAATCTTATAATCATTATTATTCAGTAATATCGGTCTACAGTCCTTTATTATACCTTTCCTCTTTCTTCCAAATAAATATGAGTATTCTGCTACATAATTCTTTATACATGAAACTTTCATTCAATCATTTATTCAAAACCTTTATAACATGTTCTTTTTGCCATCCCATTAAATTTTTATACTTTTCATATCCTAATCCATCTGGTCCTACAGACAAATCTCTATTTACTTCTAATATGTTATCTAACTCATATAATGTAATCTCCTTTTCAAATTCTTTATTTCCTTTCTTTTAAAATGTTTTACTTCCCAAGTTATTTTCAATTTCTAATTTTTTTCTTTACACATTTATTGTACATATTCTATTACAATATTCATATTTTGTTCCCAAAGTCTTTCTATTTCTCATTTTAAATGTTTTCATTTTTCTCATTATACTATCTTCCTTTACTAATCGATTTAAATATACTGATACTTCTTCTCTTTTCCCTTGCAAAATATCTTTGTTTAATTAATAAATCTTAATTTTCTCTTGATTTCTTCTATATAATTTGTTTTCTTTAACAAAATACTTTCTGTAATTATTTGCTATTTTTTCAATGCATATTTATATTTTCTAATATAATTTTATTTGTCTACTTTTTAAAATTATACTGTCACTGTAAAAACATTTTTTATATTTGATCTTAAAAGTCATCCACAATTCAGACCAAATTTTATAAAATGCTCATCATAATATGATCCTTCCATAACTGTATTATTCTTTCCTTCTTCATGATATATCTTTTCATTTATGCTTTTTATCCCCTTGTCTATTTTTTATATAATCTTTGCTTTCTTTTATCTCTAGCTAGATGATCAGAAAAAAAAAACAGTTTCAATTGCTTCTTCTTCTCCTATAATTAAACTGTCTGATACTTTAAAATAATCTATTTCAGTTCTATAAATACACTTTCTGTAAGTCCATGACTTTTTATCCCAGAGTATTAATTTTCCACATGTCATAACTTCTAACATCTTTCTTATATCAATTCCTTTCTTTTTACTCTTACCTCTTAAAAATCTTCTGTCAATATGACATTCATACTTTTACTACATAATCTAACATTTGGTGAAATATTATTTCTTTTTGTTTACAGGTAACATAAGCATATAATGCTGTAATTCTATATATTTATTCTTTCCATTTTGAATCTACAATACTTAATCTTCCCACTCTTACTAAAATAATATCTAGTATGTTTACTGTATTGCCTTGCTTCACTTGTTAAAAATCTTATATCATCTAATATAACCACAGCTACGTACATCACATTCCAAAACCCCTATCCTTCTCATTATATTCTTAATAATATTCACCTTTACAGAAAGCACTCTAAATTCTACTTTCCCTTTCCTTAACTTTCTAGAAATTATTTTACTTTATTTCTTATCAATTCCATTCTTTTTCTTTTATACTGATCCCTTTAAATTTTCTTTTCTTATTTTTACCCATTACAAATAGAATTCTTTTTTCCTTTTACTAGTACCCAATTTTATATCTTCCTCACCACTTATTTCAGAGCCTTCCTCTATTTATTCAGTTTTATTTCTTGTTTTGTTTTCTTTATTTAATTTATATTCTACTTCCACCACTTCTAATATTTCTTTTATTTGTTCATTTTTCTCTTATTTCTTCACTTTCATCATTAATTTCAATTTTACAATCCACTCATAAATGACCAATTTCATTATATTTATAACATTTCTTTCATCATGATCCAAATCCCAAAACATATAGCATTTGTCAGAATTATTTATCAAATGTCATTCTTTTCCACAAAAAAAAAAACATGTTTTGGATTGTCCCCAGTATTTTACTATTTTATTACACCTTTATTTCCCTCAACATTTATCATACTAGGAATATAAGTAATTTTTATCATTTTCTATCTTTAAAATAAAATTACAGTCCTATCCACCAGTCCACAAACTTCTTTTATCATACACTTTTGCAATGTCAACTTCTTTACATATGTGTTTTAAATATATTTTCAAAGTATCTGTTTCTACTTCTGTTCAGAATTGCAAGAATTGCACATGAATCTTTTTTTTTGTCTCCCTGTTAAATGCTTTAATTACATATGAGTTCCAAGGGTTACAGTCATACATCTTGTTGCTGGGTGTGATATACTAATGGCAGAGGGCCTGTATACTGAAAGGCATAATAATGGGGCAAGACTGATTTATTGGGGATTGCGTAAACATTAAAATATCGAAATAGCTGATAAGCACTAGAAACATGAGACACAAAGCATTGTAGAGAATGACAAAGTTTATAATACATGGAATCACCCATTGCCAACAGCTCAAAAAATTAGATGAGAGAAAAAAACAGATATAGTAGCCCATGAAAAGAAAACAAGAGTAGGACTGACAACTGAAATTGTTATACCCAGTGTCTTACATACAGAGAAACACAAAGTCATAAAATACCACAATTTGCAGGCATAATCAAGGGCAATGTAGAAGAAGGATGCCCATACAGTTTCAATAGTAATAAAAGCAAAGGGTCTCATAAAAAAGAATTTACAGTCTTATTTAGATATGCTACCAATACATGTAACTCCATATGAATTGCAGAAGGAGTCAATTCTGGACACATTGCAGGTGTTGTGAAGAGTGCTAGTGGCTAACATCATCATCAGCCCATTTTTTTCCACTTTTTTTCTACATGGGGTCAGGGTATTGTGTTAACTGTCACCAACTCTCTCAATTCAGTCATGCCTAACTGTTGCAGATCTTTTTTCACACAATCCATCCACCACTTTACTGGACATCCTTACTTCCTCTGACCTTCTTCCTACCTGTCCCAAATCTTCCTTAGCAGATTGTCGTCTGCTTTTCTGCACATGTTCAAACCACCATAACCTGTTCTCTTTGACCTTTTTTGCAATTGGAGCTACTTTGGCTTCTGCTCTTATGTCCTCCTTTCTTCATCTGTCCCACAGTGTACATCCTGCCACCCTTCTCAGACACTTCATTTCCATCACCTCTAGCTTCATCAGCTGTTCTGCCTTTACTGCTGAGGTTTCTATACCATACAGTAGTACTATATGCTAGTGGATAGTGGCTAACATCAAAGACTAAAACTACTAACTTCACAAACTTTAATCATACTTTGACTTAGGAATGGGGTCCATTCCCATCATGGTATTAGAAACCCAAAAGACTTGGAGGAATTAAACTGAGTCTTAAGTGTGGTAGTACAAAAGGACTGAAATCTCATTAGCAAAAGAGCCATTTAAGAGAGCCTACCCAGCCATTAAGAATCCAGTTATTACTACAGAATATTTTCAGCTCCAGAAGAGACAACAGACCTCAGGCCAGGTTTGGATTTGAGTGACCTAAAATGAGTTTATCTCCAGACAAGCTTTCTAGATGACCATGGTGCAGTTCATTGATCCTTGTCTGCAGGAAGGAGACTGGATGTGCATTTTTGATCTCCACTATGCCGAGATATACATCAAGATCACGAAGAAGTATAGGAAAGTACTGAATTTCTGAGTAGGAGCCAGTCATTTTCAGTTCCATACCCCTTACACTCAGACTTACCTCAGTACTCAAATACATGTCTGGAATTACAGTGAAATAAAGACTACAAGATATAAACATGTTTCCATACCTTGATGCATGGCTAATAGCTACACCTGCTTTAGAAGTATTTATTACTGCTCAGAAATCTTTACTGATCTTTTTTCCAATCCTTAGGAATGACACTGAACACTGCAAAGTGTCAGTTAGAATCCTCACAGACAGACAGGATGCATCTTAGATACTCATTCCTAAAAAAAAATCTTCCTCCAGACAAGATTTTTCCTATACAAACTGCAGTCTCCTAAGTTCTTCACACTCATTCATTCATTGCAGGGTTCTGTCTCAGTCATTGCACTGCTGTGTCTCAGAGTACTGGACCTCATGACAGCTAACATTTATATAGCCCCTTATGCATGTTTATTCACGAGGCTCATTCAGTGGATTCTGAAAGTGTACTAACTGTGATTAGTTTGAAAGTTTTTTTTTATTTTATCTGATACAGTATTCCATGGTACAAGGGTATATTTGAAAATGCTCTTTCTGTTGTTGCCATGGTATTTGGAGAACTTTGTAGCTGTATGGTGTCTTGACTACTTAGGTTATACAGGGGACTTCTGATTAGTAATCTACTTTTTAAAGCTAGGCAGTCGCTTTCATTTAATATCTTTTAGGTTAGAGCAGTTAGCAATAATTTGCTTTAACTATTTCACTTTCTATAATATACCGCAGTGCTGTTCCCTCTTATATGATAAATTAATGAATCAGAGCATTTTGTTGCCAATGTTTTGAATTATAACAATATTTTGTTGGGAATTTAGATGCGTAGTGGTAGACCATACTCAAGCAGTAGAATAAGGACATTTTTGGCTATTGATGGTTGAGGTTCAGCAATAAGCAGGTGAGAGAAAATATAGGAATGTTTTCAGTTGCATTAAACCTTTATCAACCTGTTGTACCACGTCTTCCAAAGGATAGCTTGTTCCATAACATAATCTCCAGATAGTAGATGAGTTGAGGATATGGATGTTCCTTCTGGATCCTTAATTTTTAGAGGCTAAGACTGAAAGAGTCTTTTCTGATTTCCTAATATGACAGCAGATTTTTTTTATATTGGCAGTTAGATTATTGGAGCTCACTCAATTTCATACCTAGCCAAAATCCTCTTGTAACTTTTTATTTAATGCGTTGAGCAACTTATGTCCTTTTGTAAACATATCATCCATGTGAAGTGTGCACTCAATATATTTGAGATAATAAAGTAGATTATTGACAAACAGAATAGCAATTCTATCACTGAGTCCTATGGAACACCATGTCTCTAAGATACCATTAAAGGTTCTGTTATTGAAGTAGTTTTGTAAGTATTAAGCTGCTGTTTGACAAATCCAATTATGGCCAGCTGTTGAAGTAGTTGCTGGTGGTCTACAGTTACAAAAACACATTTAATATCAAGAAAAATTAACACTGGTAAATAGTCTGTTGCCTGTAATGCTATGGATTTGGTTTATTAAAGTATATAATATCATTAGTGTCCTGTAGCTGTGACAGAAACCATGCTGCTTGTCTAGAAGTATATCATAATGTCATAACAGGAGTTGGTAATTGACCAGTTGTCAGTGACTCTAGTAAGAGGTGCACCTATGAGGTGGGATAATATACTGAGTGTTTAAAATTGAGTGGAATGGATTTAGTACTTTGGGTGAGGTTGACTATATGCTTCAAAATATAAGGTGAGGAAGGGAGCAGAAGCATAACCAGGGTGGGACAAAAGGGGTGACTGCCCTAAGTACAAGTGTTAGGGGGCACAATTGGCAGGTGTTGACAGCACATGAGTACAGCATCAGTACTGCCTTATGAAGCTGCATTTTGGCTTCATGAATTAATGTGAATACTACATTTGCAGTCCTGGCAAAAGTGTTCAGGGATTAAGTACTGAGTATGTGTAATTAACTGTAATAAGTGCCAGTTAACTTAATTTTCATTCTGAATGAGAAGATGTTATCTTTCAGTTCATTTATACTTTTATGATGGTCTGTGCACTGGTTATAACTTTTAGAGATATTTTATTGGTACTTAATGTTTCTAACACTCTGTCAGCACATTTTTAGTTCCTTGAGTAGATTAGTTTACAGAGGGCAAAGATAGGTCACCTTAGCTTTACTTGTGTATATTTCGGTGCCTTTTCTTAGCCTTTAGAAGTGTTCTCTTTTACTTAGATATAAATTGCTCTTTTTCAGTTTAGCCATACTTTGTCTCTGGTTTTAATTTGTGTTTTCAGATTAACTATTAAGCATGTTGGGTTTTTATAAACCAGAGACTCATTTTTTACAGGAAATAGCTTATCTTGAATGGCTACTAGTTTATGGCAAAGACTGCTGTTATTAGATCTTGACAAGTGTATACCTGCTCATCTTTTCTCATGAGTGCTAACGCTAACTTTAATGACAACCCTACACATTACCTTACAAAATAACACTTTCACTATTTCACTATTCAGGTAGTGTATGTATAAGCATACTGTTACATTTTTTTAACTAATTAGAAAAGGAAAACCTTTGCTTTTCTTTTTTAATCTGTAAAGGTTCAATATTTTTTATTTACAAGATTGGTTATTTTTGGAGTGTCTACATCGATGTAGCATGCATCTATGTTTCTTCATGCCATAATTAATGCATATAATCCCTATGGCATATTGCCTGTTGGCGAGGGGAGAGTTCAGCTGAAATTCTCACATAAAGATTCAAGATTATCTCAAGCTTCTATATAGTTGAACAATTTATTTGAGCAAGTTTACCAAGTTTCATCTTTGTCTGTGAGATATAATTAAGCATTGTTAAGTACATAGTACAATGTATTTTTCTTGGGTCCTGGTTTTATGATTGAAAGGAAAATGTGTTTTCTTCAACTCATTGTGGCGTTAATAAACCTGTTCTGGATTTGAGGAGCCTTATTGTGAGCTGTGTTATTATCGAGTGGTGGTGGTAACTGGACTGGTTTGCTGTTTTGGGAGTACATGATTGAAAGTACATTTCATCAAAATATACATGATCGATCTCACTTTTACAAAAGTGCATTTTTGTCGAAAATGCACTTTCACTGAAAGGTAACTAAGCAAACTGTTGTTTGCATGTAGATTTAGTTGTACATCAACTGTACTGTTGATTGTACCACTAAGCAAACTGTTGCTTAGATCGCAGTACGGTGAGGATACGTGAATATTCCTTTTTCCTCACTGTAGTGTGATCTTGGAGCGAGAATATTAAATTAGGGAGGTTGTGGGGGTACAGGGGGGGGCTTGCCCCCCTGCATAAATGTGAGTACTGTTTTTTTATTTTAGTTTTTGGCATATATATATATATATTTTTATTTTGCGAAAGTGAGTTTGATGTACGTTTTGATGAAAAGCACTTTTGATGTATCAACATAGATCCATATTTCTCATGTCTTCATGAGTTTTACCCATGGGTTAACTTGTGAGACCATGAGTAGACTACAACACATGGAATTTCGCTAGATGTATTACTATTAAAATTTTATTAAAAGATTTAAACTCTTTCTTAAGTATGTACATCGAGTAGTCTAGGTTTCATTGGTGGTAGTGTGTGGTCACAGCAAATTCTGATGCCATCTGTGACACCCGTGCACTGGCCCAGCAATCTAGGAGCCTCAATCCTCACCACTAACACCAGTGAGGGGCACACACAGTAAAGTACAATTTCACTTAAGGGCACACAGAGATCACAGTCAGTCTGGGGCTGGTTTCTCCCTTTCTCTCCAGGTCCCCAATAAGACTCCTCACTGACACAGCTATAGGGTCCAGATCTCAGCCTAGTGGGCAAGCTAAAACCTCCAGCACCCTCTCTGTCCAACCAGTGCTTCATGCCCCAAATAGCTGACACACACACACACACACACACACACACACACACACACACACACACACACACACACACACACACACACACACACACACACACACACACACACACACACACACACACACACACACACACACACACACACACACACACACACACACACACACACACACACACACACACACACACACACACTTTGAGATAAGAGTTTTAAACCCTCTCTCTGGAAGGTTTCCCATGTCATTCCCCTTCATAAAGGAGGGAATTCTTTAGACCTCTCAAACTTCCAACCAATAGCCATACTATCACCACTGGCCAAAATTATGGAAAAGTGCATCCACAACCAGTTAATGCACTCTCACCCAAAATAAACTTCTGGGCAACTCTCAGCATGGTTTTAGGCCACACCACAGCACCACATCAGCCCTCCTATCCTTCTCTAACTCTATCAACATAAACCGAAACAATAACAAACTTACCTCAGCTCTCTTCCCAGATCTCTCTCAGGCCTTTGATATGGTCATTCACCAACTGCTTCTCCATACCCTGAAGGAACTATCACTGAATAGTATATCAAATGGTTCAAATCTTACCTGTCTGATAGAAAACAAGCAGTTTTATGACAGAATACCTTATCCACATGTCTACCCATTACTCTAAGAGTCCTCCAAGGCTCCATATTAGGACCACTACTCTTCTCAGTCTTTATTAATGTCCTACCCACCATCACTCCCAAGGCCACCTGCATCCAATACACGGACAACTCTACTTTAGTATGTACCACCTCCTCCTCAACTGAGCTTATAACCCTAACCCAGAATACTTTCAATGATGTAGAAAAATTGTTTGCAAACCCTCAGCTTCTATTAAAACCCAACAAAACTAAACTGCTCATCTTTTCCCCCACCTGCAAATCCTCCACACCATTCTTTACTATAAGTTCTGACAATGGCACAATTATATCCCCAGATACTCACACAAAACTTCTGGGCATCACAGTTGACAAAGCTCTAAAATATGATATCCATGTTAATCAAACCATCAAATCTGTCAACAAAAAACTGGGCTCCCTATACAGGAACAAAATGATGTATCCAAAGGCTCAACAGAAACAAAAAATTCAAAATGACTTAAATAAAACTCTGTTTTAATGAAATGATAAAAAATTCCACATCAAGCGCTTTCGCCTGGCGGCATACCAGGCTTTTTCAAGATGAACCATGATTAAAAATTCAAGGCTTAAGTACTTTCTAGCCCAAATCATGTGACTAGAATAGCAACTAATAAAATATGCAAATCAGATGTTAAAGTGCCAACAGCAATTCATTCATTCACTCCCTATACAGAATCAAACCCTTCCTCACTCCTTTTGCAAGAACCACTATTGCTCAGTCCCACCTATTATCTATCCTCCTCTATGCCTCCCCCCTCATCACTAACCTGAACCAAGCCACCCTTCCCAAACTTGCTAGTTGTTACAACCGTATTGCTAGATTTGCTACAGATGCTACCTCTAAGATCCACCATTGTATCAACCTAGCTCGACTAGAATGGCTGGAATGGCCCAGTCTTCTCCGATACAACCAACTTGTAATAACCCACAAAATACTATATCAACCCAAAAAAAAAACACCAGCACTAATTAAGATCATCAAACCATACAGCAACTTGAGGTCACTACGCTCTGCTGACAAACTGCTGGTACAAACAACTAAGAGCATAAATGTGGCTGGGGACTGTCTTTTCGCCAACTCAGTAGGCAAAACTTTGAATATGCTACCGGCCAAACTTACTCACCAATCCTCTTAACCCAGTTCAAAAAAAGCCTGAAACTACACTTCCAACAGCATTGTCAATGTCCCTGCTTAAACCCCGACTAATAACCACCCACTGTTCCTGCAAACTCTCCCTAAGCATTTCAATCATATATGCAAATAAGTGTATGAATTCTAGCCCATAACTGAGTGTATTATTATCTGAAACTGAAGCCACATGATTTTGATGTTGTCTGCTATGTTTTATCTAAGTTTGTAACCCTACTGAAAACTGCATATTATACTTATCTCTAAATGTTTCTATTGTTCCTAATGTATTTGTACTCTGTTTTCTGGAGCTTTTTTCCCTGGGCCTCTGATGAAAATGGACATATATACAGTCGGTCTTTCCTGGTAAACAAATGTAAAATAATAAATAAATAAATAAATATACAACCACACAGAAACTCCTGGGGAAGGCTGGCACAGGTTCTCCAGCTGCGCCCCTTTTACCCAGATAATACGGTAGTATCACTTGCCATCACCCGCTAATATTTATCAGCTACTAAAAAGCCCTTATGAAAGGGTATCCAATTATATTGTGCAATATTATTATCCAAATGGTGTGACTAAACAGCAAGGCTATTGGTATGGCTTTGCACAATATCACTAAATGCATGCAGTGTACTGTTAAAGCTTAAATTATCTCTACACAAAACAGCCACAGTTGAAAGGTTTAAAAATATTTAATAATAAATAATAAAAACACAAGACAATACTTCTTACTACACAGTGCTAGTCAACAGTTCAGAGATCACAGAGAAATACTTAAACTAAAAGTTCTGACATCAACACAGAAAAAAAAAAAACAAATCTAATCTTCTTAGTTCCTAGCTATATCTAAGAGAAAACACAGTTCTAAAATAAACTTATGTATAGAACACAGGCAGAGTGCTGGTGAGTTGGATGTTCTCAAGACAAATGCTAAAATGCCCTCATCCTTTATGTCCTTAAATTGATAACACAGTACCACTGATTCATTTCAGATTACACCATTTCTTTCTGGTTCCCAGGCTAACAGAAGCTTAACATTTACATTTTTAACATCTCTTTTGTTATCTTGCACCTGCAGGAAGCTACAGCAATAAAAGACATTCCATGTGTAAACTCTAGTAATTATTCCTTAAGTTAATAGAAGGAATGTGCTAGCCCAGACAGACTGACTCCGAGCTATGAGATCAAAGACAGTCATGAAATGCTTGACTTATCAGCTTTCTTACAGCAGAGTGCACTGTTGTTACATTTTTTCCAGTTCAACATCCAATACAGTCTTTTCACATTTAAGAGAACAAGCCTGTGGCTTACATTAATATTTACAAATGACAGAATTATCTACAAATTCTATCTGGCTAGGCTGGCAGTCTTCACCTATCTTCACACCTGAGTATACACATACTAATAATGCTGTGACAACCAAACAAGTGAACTCCAGTGGTGTCAAGAACACTTAAGGGACTTCATAAATGTTAACACAAAGGTGTACACTACATGCACACCTTGAGGTAACTTTGTTGAATTCAAGAATAGCCTCATGGCAGTACTTTTGCTGTCTCTTCATTCAGAAAGCTTACTTGAAATCACACACACAGTGTGCACCTTGTGGTAACCTTTATGAATGCCCTCTCTAGTGTTTTTTGGTCGCCATTAATGTTGTGCACATTGCATATGCTTCAGTCACATTCAGTTTCTGTCTTTTTCTCTTTTTGTACTTCCATATAAGAAACTGCTTCACACATTAAGTTATCATGTGTGCTGCCTTGCTTGTATATCTTTGTGTGGTCACTATATATTTTTTTATTTATATTTTGATAAATTCATCTTAAGACTAGTTGTTGTTCAAGCTGTAAACTGCTATGTCATGAACTTTGTAAAATAACTCAGATAATCACAAAATAAATTTCTTTCCGGTGACCCTATAACTTTTTTTATTATTGTTATTGTTCTTTGCATTTATTTTGGATTGGGATATGTAGAAAAGCAAACATGATTGAAAATTATTTTTGTCTTTCATTTTTTATACACTATGTTTTGTTTTATTTGAACGATATGATTTTATTGCCATTGTTGCTGCTGTATTTCAATGGCAGCAGTTTTAACACATCTGGAGGAAGCCATAGAGATTAATGCACTTCTTTATTATTTCAGTTATTTGGTACTTATTCCCAGTGGGAAATTCAATATTTTATACCTGGTGGAAGTGTGAACTAGCAAATTTGAAGACAGAATTTTCTTAACTGTCTCCCCCGCCATTGTATAATGAACATTATACTATGCTGAGAGTTAAGCAATTTGATTATTAAATCAACACAACTGTAGCACTTGCCAGAGTCAGACGTTGTACAGGGATTTGCTCATAAATGCCTAGGTTTCATGCAAAGTGCAAAGACCAAAAAATCAAAAGCATGGGCAAGGAGAGAGAACATCCCAGCATAACTTCTGACCTGGTGGGTTGCATAGCTATTGACATTATAATATTAGTTGTGCAGTGTTTGGGCACTGATCATGCTCAGTAAAATCTACTACATATGCCAACAACTGAAATGTAACTGCATTGCAAGTTAATATTTTATTTTTTACTTGTTTCCATTTTCGATGTGGAATTATGAGCTGTAACTTTGGCTCTGTTCTTATAACAGAAGACTAAATCAGGGAGTTATGAGATCTGACAGGAGGTCCTGAATGATATAGTTTTACTCTCGTGGATTATCTGTGCTTTCCACCTTTATCTGGAGGTTTATTTATTTTCTTCTGTTTGTCTCATTTATCTAATTGGTGTATCCAGAATGTTTTGTCACAACTGGTTGCCATAAAATGCATAAATTCTAAGTATTACTTAGCTACACTGCCTGAATATTGCACCCCTAACAGTCTTGAGACTAATAACTTCTTTTCACAATGGACAAAGTACATTTTAAACAGTTTATAGGGTCCATGTTCAGCTACCAAAAAGAATAAAACCCAAAAGGCTAAATCTCGAATGGAAAAGAGCGAAACAAAAAAGCAGCGAACAAGAACATCAACAAAAATAAATTCATCAAATGGCCATAGTTGGCCAACAACCAGGTAACAACTTGATGGATACAGTAAGTGAAGAGAAACCTTTTAAATTTCCCCTATTCCCCACTGTAGTGTGATCTCGGAGTTAGTATATATAGGTAGGGAGTGTATGGGGGGCATAGCCCCCCACCTTGGTTGGTTTTGTTTGTGGTGTTAGCCGACTATGGCCTTTTGATGCATTTCTTTTCGATGATGTCCATGTTTGCTGCTTTTTTGTTTTGCTCTTTTCCTAGCCATTCATGTTTTATTGCTTTCGGTAGCCGAACATAGAACCAAGTTTATAGCCATTCATTATTTCACATAAGCCTGGACATTATAAATATTATAGTTAAAACCATTTAAAATTAGCAGTGCATGATAACATCCCAAGAATTCTGATTTAGGCAGTCCTGAGATGGTTCAAAGCATCAGAAACATATGTAAAATTACTGGAGGCTATGTACAAGGACCCAGTGACATAAGTTTTGACTCATTCAAGCCTATACTGCCTTCTTCGAATTCTTTCAGTTAACATTTTTGGGTCTGGTTTCTGTAACTTAAGTGACTTATCAGTAACAATAGGCAGCATTAGAAAGAACAAGAATTTATTAATAACATGACACTAATATTGATTAGCTATGATGTTTTGCATTTTAGAAATTATTGTTTGCTACATATTATTCACATTTTTCTATGTATTTTCATATTTTCATAACTGAGAGACCTACATGTGTTTGGGGGGCATGGTGTGAAATGTTGTTCGGAAAGACAGGAAAATTCATTATCAATATTGATTTAAATCACACTGTACTAGAGATGGTGCTTGTTGTTTATTAGTAATTAAACAAATAAGATATATTTTCACATGCACTTAATATTTAAAAAAAAATAGAAGTTATGTACTTACCATAACTTGGGATCTGTGCTGTCCATTTTCATTCTTCCTCATTGTTGGGCCTTCGGATCCGACCTCAGATCTGATTTGACTGCATTGGCAAGACTTTAAGATCTGAGTCTTGAGTTCCTCCCCTTCCCATAATGCATCATACCCTTCTTAGATTGAGTTTGCTGCCATAATAGATAATATTACCAGGAAGAAAAAGAACAGATCGATAGTTTCTGGGGCCCAAGCGAAGATGCCAAGGCTGGGGTATGGATGGGAAGGAAGTGAAGATGAATGAAAATGGACAACACAGATGACAAGTTATGGTAAGTACATAACTTCTATATCTGATGTTCTCCTTTTCATTCTTCCTCACTGTTGGGTCAGAGTCTCCAGCTACATAACTCCTGGGTGGCCCCTAAGGAAGGGTATGTTAGAGCACTGTCAAGCCAAAGGATGTCCTGCTTCTGGAGGCAATGTCTAATTTATAAAGCAAAACAAATGTATGAGTCTTAGACTAAGTGACTGCATCACATATTTCATCAACTGATGTTCTGGCAGAAAAAGCTGAAGAAATGGCCATGGATCTAGTCAAGTGGGATTTAGGTGGACAAGGTAATTCAACACCTTTTTTGGGAATAAATGGTAGAAATGCAATCTGTTATCCAATTAGCCAGGGCGATCTTGAATACTCCTTGGCCCAAATGATTAGTAGAAAAAGATACAAAGAGTTGATCAGATTTTCTGTGCTTCTTTGTCCTGTGCAGACAGAATGGCAACTGTCTATGAACATCATGAAGATGTAACATATATTCTCCTTTATTTGAATAATTTGGAAAGAGAACTGGCAACTGAATATTCTGTTGCTATTTTAGGCATACAAGATGGATTACTTCTTAAGGAAACTCTGTCCTTATGAAAAATGATGTAAGGAGGTTTGGTTGGCAGGGCCTGCAGTTCAGATACTTCCGTGGCTAATGTGATGGCTACCAAGAATAAAAGTCTTCCATGAAAGAATTTCAAGTCACAACGATCAGCTGGTTTGAAAGGTTTTTGAGTGAGGCCTTGCAAGACAATAATAAGATCCCAAGGGTAAGAAGGGTCTTTTATTGGAGGCCTTAGCAGAAAAATAACCCTCATAAAGGCTTTGCATAATTTTGATCAGGAATTAGAGGAAGATACCTTGCCTGAATTAAAATTAGAAATGGCAGCCAGCTGTAACTTAATGGCAGAGAAACTGGTGTCATCATGAAAAAGTGAACTCAGAAAAAGGAGAATAGCTGACATAGGAGCTGTAAATGGATCTATATTTTCCTTTGAAGCCCAAATTGTGATCTTGTCCACTTACAGTTATAGACCTTTTCTGTAAAAGCTTTCTGAGAGACCAAAATTATGTCACATACTGGGGAAGCTAGCCTGGGCATTCTTATAATCACTGGAAGTGGAGAAACCATGCAGTCAGCTTGAGAGTGTGGAGATTGGGTTGTCGATGCTCTGACGGATGGGAGATGAGGTCCTGATTGGGATCCAGTACCCATGAAGGGTACTTCAAGTGAGAACCTATGAAGGGGAAACCATACTTGATAAGGCCAGAAGGGGGCAATGAGGATCACTGAGCACTTCAGCCTTCTGGCTTTCTATAGGAACTTCGGGATCAAGAGAAGGGGAGTAAGCATAAAGGAGACCCGTGGGCCAATCGTGGACTGCAGCATCCCTCGGTGACTCTCCTTTCAGGGGGATCAGAGCAAAGTACTTGCTGCATTTGTTGTTTAGCGGAGAAGCAAAAAGACTGCGGCAAGGTTGTCCCCAACTGCTGAAAATCTGGTTTGCTGCTGCTTCATTGAGCAACGACTCATGAGGGGTCAGAATGGACCTGCTGAGGCTTCTGTCTGCTAGCATGTTATTTTCCCTGGGACTGTGCATTGCAATTAGAAAGCAGCTGGAAGAGATCATCCATTCCCAAACTCTCTTGGCCTCTCTGTATAATGTGTAGGATCGGGTTCCTCCTTGCCTGTTTATATACCAAACCACTAACATGTTGTCTGTATGAACAGCAATAGTCTCTAGAGGGAGAAGGCTCTGAAAAGCTTGCAATGTTAGAAAGACTGCTCTCATTTTTAGGACGTTGATATGCAGCTTGGTCTCATGCTGGAACCACATACCTTGGACCATCTTTCCCTGGTAATGCCCCCCACCCCAATAAGTAAGTGTCTGTGGTCACTGTGGCTATTGGAGGGGAGAGAGAGAACAACCTGCTCAGTGATAGATCATTTGATTGCATCCACAATTGGAGATAGCTTCTGCAGATTACAGTTAATCTGACAAGAACAGATATGGGCTGGTAGAGAATGGACCATTGAACAGCCAGAGTCCATTGTAGGACTCTCATAAAATAGCTTGCTAAGGGTGCTAGATTGATGGTCGCTGATATAGCCCCCTGCACTCTGAGAACTAACTGCACTGGGGGAAATGGGAGACCCAATAAGTCCTGGACTTGTTGTCTCAGGGAAGTTATGCAATGTAGAGGTATGGACACTAATTGGGCTAAAGTGTTCAGTTGCATTCCTATAAATTCTAGATTCTGCACAGGAGTCAGGTTTGACTTTGTCAGGGTTATTGAAATACCCAGGGAACTGAAGATCTGCACCAGGTAATCCCTGGCTTGAATCAGTTGATGCCTATTGGTGCAATAAGCAGCCAATCATCTAAATATGGAAACACCTGGAATCCTTTTAGCCTCAGGTGAAGTGTGACAACTACTTTACATTTGGTAAACATCCAGGGGGCTGTGGAGAGTCCAAAGAGCAGCTCTCTGAGTTGGCAATGATTGGCCCCAGCAGAAAGAACAAGTGTTTCCTGGAGCACTTGTTCATTTTGATATAATACCCATCCTGGAAATGTATAGAGCACATCCAATCATCCTTGTATAGAAGTGCCAGAATGGACTGAATCCTAACCATTCAGAACTTCGACTTCTTGACATATAGATTGAGGATGCTGAAATCCAGTATTGGTCTTATATCCCCTGTTTTTTTTGGCACCAAAAAGAAGTGAGAATAAGTTCCATATCCTACTTGTTCGGTCGGTACCTCTTGGTTGACTCTTTCCCTAGAAGTTTTTGAACTTCTCTAATGGTAAACTCATTCTGACTGGGTGGCACATTAGTGAGTATCCTCCTGGGACTTGTAGGAGAGGGGGGGGGGGGGAAATGGAATGTAGTAATCTCTGGGTATTATTTTTAGCACCCAGGCATTGTTTATTATATTTGTTCAGGCATTTAGGTGCAGGGATAGAAGTCCATTGACTGCCTCCAGAGGTGGGCAGTCAGGCAGCACTTTAGGAGTGCTGAAAGAGCTTAGAAGAAAAGGGTTCCCTGAAACCCTGATTCTGCAGACCCCCCCCCCACCTCTGGGGTTGCATCTGTTGTTGAAACCTCCTCCTCTGCCCCTGGAAAAGGTATCCCCATACAAGTCCTAGAATTGCCTTTGTGATTTTCTGAACCAAGTCTTCTTCCCACCTCTTTGATTTCTAGAAAAGGTTATTTGGGGGGGGGGTAGAGAACTTGATCCCTATGGTGGACAAATTCTTTCTATCTTTCTTGCTGCAGGCAAGCATTTCTTTTACCGATGGTCTAAACAAGGAGTAACTATCAAAGGGGGCAATAATGAAGGACACCTTGAAGGGTTCTGCAAAATTGCAAAGCTGCATCCAGACATGTCTCCTAATGGCTATGACTGCACCAGCTGCTCATGAGGTGGCTTCCACAGAGGGTGAAATCAGCCTCATCAAAGAGTTTTCAAGGGAAGATAGAGTCGCCAGTTGGTGAGAAACCTGTTTAAGGTTCTCCTCCGACAAGGTCTGTTTGAGAGAGCTGGTTAGCTCCTTGACCAGATCTCTCTGCAGACATGTAAAATGTGCCAAGTAATTCAATGACCTCAGCATGAAGGTGGCTGGGGCATATATGCACTTTCTATGTCAGTCCAGAGCTCGAGACTCCTTCAGGAAATGAACAGAGGAGCTTTGTTTGGTGAACTCCTTTTTCATGGCTGCTGATACAACAGTGGCATCAACTGGGACACCCTTGCTCTAATGTAAGCGATCCGAGGGAGGACTCAAGAACCTATCAGGATGCTTAGGGATCAATTTGACTGTGTCTGGTTCCTTCTAAGTCCAGTGGGAAACTAAGTCAATGAGTTTGTCAGCCAGGGGAGTTACCCAGGGTGTAAACCCCCCCCCCCGAAAGTCTCCAGGAACACCGATTCCTCAGAAGAAGGATTTTGGGAGGACCAGCCACCTTTTTGCCTCAGGAGTTTAAGGATGTCTCCAAAGGAGATGCCATCCAGTGGAGACTGGGGGAATCCTCCTTCATCAGAATCAGTGTCCTCAGTTAAGGACTCCAAGGGGAAGTCCATGTGCCTCCTACTGCACGTTTTCTTCCAAAGAGTCTCCTCTGTGGGATGCTCAGTGGAAGAATCAGAAGATGGGGGGACCCCCGGCTGGGAAGTAGTCTGGAGGCTTAGCTGTGGGGCTGACTGATAGCAAGATGGGTGGACTCAGAGCTCAGATGAAATAACAACTGGGTAGGATCCAGAGGATGAGAAGTCACATCTCTTGGTCTGGAGAAAGCCCTCTCTGCTACCTGGATGGCTGACAGGCCTGAGGAATCTCTCAACCCCCTCCCTTTGGGGTCAAAGCCACCTGAGGAGAGAGAGAGTAGAGTCCACCCCAGATCTGAAGCCTCCAGACAGAACTGGGCCTGTGCTATCAAAGTCTGAGGCCCCAGGGGAAGGGACAGATCTGTCCAGGTCAGAACTGAAGCCAACCCCCCCCCCCACCAGAGCTGGTGTTGAAATCTCAGAACCAGGATCAACTCTGATCTGAGGGTATTGGAACAGAGCCCATCCAGGAAGCAGACGGAGTTGAAGAAAAACATATTTCGGTTCTGACGATGACTCTCTCAGGAAAACCAGATCTTGGGATTCTGAGACAGTAGATCTAATTAGAAGTGGAGCTTGTAGCACGGCTGCTGGAGCTCTCACGGATCCAGGGTGGGACGGAGATGACAAAATCCTCATCTGTATCTGAGCTTTGAGAAAACTTTGCATCATCCTGTCCATCACTGATTGGGAAAAGCTCCAAGAAGGCTTAGAGGATGCTGAAAAATATCTGGACTCGGTGATGGTGTGACCCGAGAGATCAGAGCAGGAGAAGCTGGTCTGCTATGAACAGGGATACAGCTCTGAGACCTTGGATCCTTAGGCTTAGGATCTGAGGGAGGCCTGATCCGGGAGAAAGTACTCTGGTTCAGTAGAATGGCTGCCAGATCCAAGGATGTGCTGAGATCTGAAGTATTAGAATTCAAGGACAATCAGAAATGAGGGGCAGACTTGTCTGCTGGTTTAGTATCTGCTGGATCCAAAGATGATTTAGTCTTTATCGGATCTAAAGTAGTCGGATTCAACAATTTTGGTCTTTTTTCAGGGAAGCTGAGCGGTCTTTTAAGATCAAAGGCTTGGAGGGCATTTAAGCCCCAGAAGAAGGCAACAGACCTCTTAAAATCAAATTATTTTTCTATCTGACAGAGCACAAGGGTTGAAGGCCACTGAAATAACACAGTCTATATTCAAATACCCTGGCCCAAGACAGTAGACACACCTCTTGTGGGCATCAGAATTTGGAATTTTGTGCCCACAAGAAGTGCATCTTTTAAAACCTGTAGGCTTATCTGATATTACGAAGAAAAGGATGTCCCCGTCACACATAGCCTGGAACAGGTTAAACTATCTGACACATTCACACACCAACACTATTCTAAGGAGAGAAGATAGAAAGATTTATATATATATATATATATATATATATATATATATATATATATATATATATATATATATATCAGAAAAAAATAGAAAGGAAGAAAAAGGAAAAAGTGCCAATGGCACTATAAACTGTAGAAGGTGAAAGTAGGGAGGAAGGAACAAGACCCTAATGCCAGCGGACTAACTTGGGAAAAGAGATAAAGGATAGCTAGGCAGTGAAGTGATAAGAACTACTAGATTTTTTAAAACAATTACAAGAAATGAGATAGAAATAAAGTAAAACAGCAACTCACAGTGGTACTTACGTATTATCAAAACCAGATTTTCGCGGTTGCGAAATTCAGAAAATTCAAGTGAAACGAGGGCATGAAACAGTGTAACATGTCCTTCAAAGTCCTTATTACTGATGAGAAAGTTTGGATTACCTTCAGGACAAACAGTTTATAAAATCCTCTGCCTGATTTGTGTGCATTACAGACGCACGCTTGAAAAGTCATGGCTGCCATCGTACTGAGAAATGGAATGTGTAAGTACAGATTGCTCCAGGCTGTAAAAAGGGGTGTAAGAGCCAGTGTTAAAATCCGCCCTTATATTATGTGGCTAAAATTTCTCAAACCTGATTTATTAATAGCAAAATGCAGAGCCCAAGGGATGAAAGACGTTACAATGACCTTCTGTTGTTTCCTGGAGTTAGTATTTACCGGACTTTTTTTTTTTTTTTTTTTGCTGTTACTTACTGACAGCAGTAGTCGTCGATCAGTCAGAACCGTTACTTTTTGTGAAATCTGGCATACCTTGTGGTCTGCGTTTATTTAGTAATAAATCACATTTGTTAAATGTAACCGGCACAATATAATAGGGGCATTTTGTTAAACTTGCTGTTACACCTGTTTTACAGTCCTGCAGAATTCAGCGTGTACTATACCAGCCCTGACAATTAAAGCGTGCATCTGTACAGCACGCAAATCAGGAAGAGGATTTATAAACTTTCTGCTCTTCCTGAAGGTAACCCACACTTTTCCGTGAGCAGTAAGGACTTTCAATAACACTTTACAGTGTTGCATGGCTTCGTTTCAGTTGAAGTATGCTATTTTCGCAACCGCGAAAATCTGGTTGTGATAATATGTAAGTACCCTCACAGTTAAGAAAAAAGCTTGAGACTAACGGACCATGTCTTTGCTGGATGGGGGCAAATGAGAGCTGGGGAGTTACGGAAGGTATGATGCATTATGGGAAAGGGAGCAGCTCAAGACTGAGATCCTAAATTCTTGTAAATGTGGCCGAATTGGATCCAAGGTGGGATCCAAAAACCCAACAGTGAGGAAGAATGAAAAGGACAACATCAGATAAAACAAATTATTTACAAAATATTGCATGGTACCAGGTGAAGCTGTAGAAGTTGTCATTTGATATTTACACAGTAAGTTGCACATCTTGAGAGATATTCGTGTAAATTATCTTTCTAATTATACAATCAAGCATATGGTTTAATATTTGTGCAAATATCTCAATAAACATACTCAAGAGGAAATGTATTGCTGTTGTGTGCAAGCTCATGTCTGGTTAACAAAAGTGTTCTAACAATATGTATCCAGGTTGTACAGTTTCCAAGATATGTCAATTTGTCTGAAAATTTAGCAAAAAAATACAATTCGGAGTTTGTGTGCATTATAGTATAATATTTATGGAAAGACTATGAATGAACTGGCTAGTATCACTCTAAAGAATGCTTCCTCATTGCTATTTGTACAATTTTAATAGCTTTTATTAATCAGAATATATTTACATTCGTTTAGCTTATGCATTTTAAGCTGATTTTTCAGAAAATGCTATGGAATAAAAGATTGTATGTAGGGTGCAAGAGGTGATTAGAGTCACAGAGGAGTTTTCAGTGGGAGTAGTTGTGCATCAGCTTTCATCTCTGAGCCCATTCCAGTTAATATGGTTAATTGGCCATATTAGCAAACAGATTGAAAAGGGAAAATCAGCAAAGCTGCTACATGTAGAAAATGTGGCAACACAAGCAGACCCTTAACAGAAAGTCTTTCAGTGATAGGGGACTGAAATGAAAACTGAAGGCACATGAAATGAAACTTAGTCCAGATAAGAGAAGTGTAACTGCATCAAATGGGGAAATCAGAAGAATCTGAGAACTGAAATAGAAACAAAAATACTGGAACAGGTTAAAAGCTTCAAGTATCTGGGAGGGGTGGCTGAGAAGAATGGAAATCTGAATGAGGACGTCAAAGCTAAAGGCAGAGGTGCTGCAGCCAACTGGCAGAAAGTGTCATGGACAGTGTGCCAGAATAATGATAAAGAAGCTGAAAAGTAAAGTGTACAAAGCAGTGGTGCAAGCATTGCTTCTGTATGGTACAGAAACATGGATACTAAAAGCAGGTAGTGAAGGCACAGCAGCAGAGAAAGCTTGAGCTGATAGAGATGAAGTCCCTAAGGTGGGCAGATGATGAAATGCCACCACAGCAATAGCCAAAGTAACCACTATCACAGAAAATGTCAAGAAGAACATATTACAGTGGTTAAGTCACCTGTGAAGGAAAGAGATGGATGAACTGCACAAGAGAAGACATCTAACACATAGGCATGATTGTCAAAGAAGGTAGGAGAATGCCTATGGATTGACTACACTCTTGAGTTGGCTGTCCATCAGACAAGATGTTAAACTGAGATGGGATTTGTCGTGTGGTGGAAGCTCCAGGGAAAAGTTAAAGCTATGATGATACGAGTTTTGCAAAGGGAAGGACTTGAAACATTGTTTATTAAAACTCACAATAATACAACAAAACAAATTTACAAAAACAACAGTAATACAGCTACCTCTATAATTAAATATAACCCAGCCATTAAATAATCTCTTGAGGATTATATCCCACTCTGAAGTTCTCTAAAACAACAACATGAACTTTCTCAGAACACATTTATATATATATATATATATATATATATATATATATATATATATATATATATATATATATAGATATATTACATTTGTTTACCGGGATAGGCCCGGGGAGAAAAGCTCCAAAGATAATTAACATAGACACAATGGAGAAAAGCTCCAATTCATAATTTACATAAAAACACAATCCAGCTAGCATTTAAAAACACAGAAGGTAACAATAATAAGGTCATAGGAACAGAATAGATTCATAAGAATGAATCATTGTTTAGCACTAATGTATATTTTGGGGTAAGACACACTTTGATAGTAGGTACATATATTTATCGGGATAAAACATATAAGCTAAACGGTCATCGATCTATACAATATATATCTACAGTAGTGACATTCTTTGGGTATGTTCTGCATGACAGTCTTACCAGGGAGTTGAAATAACAGATCAAAACACTAAGTACAATGCATATATATGTATTAACCTGGGGAGTCACAGGAGCAGAGCCAGTTGTTAGTATAGTGGGGTTTTAGGAGTCTTTTAAATTGTGTAACAGAGGAATTAGAAGTTATGTTGCTAAGTAGAGTATTCCAGATTTTTGCAATAGTGCAACCAAAGAGAGATTTACCAGCCCCATTCTTATATTTTTTGACATTTAGGAGGCTCTGGTTAGTTGATCTTAGGGGTCTATCAGTGGTATAGAGTTGAATTAGATCCTGGAGTATAGGGGGTTTTCCAGGAAGGTAGTATAACTTGTGTGTTACTGATAATTGATTGAATAGCAGCAGTCAAGGGAACTCAAGCCAGTTAAGCTGCTTAAGGGATAGACAGTGATGGGACCTGTACGAGGATTCTGTAGCAAACTTGGCAATCTTGTTATTCCATTTTGTTTAAATCAGACTGGCGGAGGTTAGACAGGATAGGGGAAGCATATAAGAGGATGGATAAGAGATGTGTCCTAGCCATTATGGCTTTGGTATGTCTAGTGATAACCTGTTTGTTCCTGTAGAGGAGCCCAAGCTTTTTGTTTACTTTTTTTATGGTTTGAGCTATGTGGATGTCGAATCTCAGGTTGTTCTCAATTTCTACACCTAACAGTTTAGTGTGTGTGGATGGATTGATTTGGATGTTATCTTTGGAAGTTATACAAAAATTATTGTTTAGAGGGGGGACTTACCTGGGCTGAAGAGAATAAGCTCTGTTTTTTTGGGATTAAGAATAAGTTTGGTGTTAGTGTACCATGTTTCAGATAAGGTAAAGTTATTTTGGATTAGGGTATGTAGTTCGCCTAAGGTGGGAGCAGCACATATAAGGGTGGTGTCATCAGCATATTGTACTACTGATGCAGTGAGTGTGGAGAAGCAGAACTCATTGGTAAACAGAGAGAGCAGCAGTGGGCCAAGTATGGAGCCTTGAGGGACACCTAAGAATACCAGTAGCACAGGAGACAATTTGTTTTGCCATAAGGACAGCTTGTTGGTGGCCCATTAAGTAGTTGTTGAACCATGAGATAGAGGAGTGGGTCATGTTCAGGGTATATAGGGATTTGAGAAGCATGTTGTGTTTAACCATATATTATGCTGCGGTGGTGCAGTGGTAGGGTTGTCACCTCACAGCAAAAGGTTCTCCCAATTGATTCAAGGCTGGAGCGCCTTCTGTGTGGAGTCTGCATGTCCTCCCCGCGGTCAAGTGGCGTTCGAAAGACATGCGTGAATGGGCGTGCCTTCGTTGAAGGTTGGGCATCGGGCTGGCACCTCGGCACCATAAAAATCTACTGCCAATCATTAGCAGACCGGAGTTCCGCTGTGGCGATCCCTAACCAGGAAAAGCCGAAAGAAGAAGAAGTTGTGTTTAACCATGTCAAACGCTTTTGAAAGGTCTAAGAAGATGGAAGATAAGAAAAGGCCCTTGTTTCTGAAGTGGTTCACTGTGTTAGTGAAAGATAGCAGTGCTGTGGTGGTACTGTGGCAGGGTCTGAAGCCATGCTGTGCTTTAGATAGCAGGTTGTTATTTTGGAGGCATTGCATTAGTTGAGTATGAACAACTCTTTCTAATATTTTTGATAAGGGTGACAGAATAGCAATTGGTGGGTAGTTAGTGAGTTCTAAGGAATTACCTCCTTTATGTAGTGTATAATATGTGATGTTTTCCATAGACTCTGATAGAGACCTATTGATGAGAATAGCAACAGGGTAGGCTGCAGCATTAGCAGCTATCTGAAGAAAATCTGCTGGTAGGTTATCAGCAGCCAGAGTGGTTGGTTTAAGTTTATGAAGGAGTTTAGCAATAACTTTGGTGGACACAGGGTGCAGGGAAAAGTTGGATGAATTGTTTAATTTGTTGGGGTGGGTTTGAGTAGTTGTTGGTATGGGGTTACAAGCATTGTTTTGGGCATTGGCAAGTGTTTGAATGGCTTCAAACATTTCAGACGGCTGATATTCCATACAGAATATGAGTACACATCCTTTGTTAAGTGTTTTTGCAACCTCTCCCTCATACATAGTAATTTCCATCATACCACGTCTCCATAATCCTGTCATTTTCCCAGTTGCAAAGTAAATGGTATTCTTAAAACAAATGTGTCTGCATTTCAATAACCCTTATGAATCATTCTCTTTAAAAATCTCTTTATGGGCATGAGTTTTGTTATATCCACTTTACATGCATATATACCCACATGATATCAAGGTGTCCAAAGACAAATTGCTGTAATGAACAAGGTTGAAAATTTCTAATTTCTATCAAATACCTCTGTATCTTGTCTACTACATATTAGAATCCCTAACTGGTTCAACTTTACCTCATGAAACAGCATTCCCCCAAACTTTAAAGTGGATTGCATTTAGAATACTGAGAACATAAATCTGAAAAAAAGAGAGCTTTAGTTTTTCACACTGGAAAAAATGCATTATAAACAGAGTTTATAGACATTCATCACCACTAAAAGAAAGCAAAGAAAACTTCACACACACACACACACACACACACACACACACACACACACACACACACACACACACACACACACACACACACACACACACACACACCCGCGCACGCACGCACGCACACACGCACACACACACAGTTACACATTATATATACAAACATAATTGTTTATTATATGCACTCACAAGAAAGATATCTTCCCTCTTACCATATCAACAGTTTATCCATACCATTGTCATATCGTTAAATCTACTAAAATTCACCCATCTCTGTCATATTTACACTGTTCTATAAAAGAATAGTAAAAGTTTACACACTGCACACACAACAAAAATAAGAATGGCATCCACAAAAATGACCCAGGTCCATCTAAAATAACAACTAAATGCTAATGTACAGAAAGACTAGCTAAATACTACTTACAAACTGCTGAACTCAAGTAAAAATTAAACATAAACAATATTTCCCTTTAATCACAATGTAATAAATTATACACACACACACACACACACACACACACGCACACACACGCAGACACTCACAAACACACACACTCACACATACTCACACACACACACACACACACACACACACACACACACACACACACACACACACACACACACACACACTATCCACAAAAAGCAAAAATATCCACCCTAATCTACTCCCTGAAATTGAAATGTTCATATTTGACTAAAAAGATTAAAATAAAAAATGAAAACCTAAAGAAATCATTAACCATAATAGCCAGTCAGAAAGCATCCTTATGAATAGTTTCATGAAGCCAAATCCAAGATTCAGAAAATTTTACCACATGATGGGAAGTGAATTTTTCATTAATTTGGTTATTTAAGTGAATTTTCATGATGGCTGGCCACATGCAGGGTGTGTGTGTGAATCAGATAAACAGGCTCTGTGACATTGGCGGTACAAGCAGCACTGCAGGGCGTGGAATATCCTAATTGCCATATAATGACATGGTAATGAGCAACATTATTAAAATGAGCCTCTCCGTGTATGCTAATAGGGCAAAACAAGATGTCATAGTGATTAATAAATGCATAAATACAGCTCAATGGAGCTCATTTATACATTTATGAATCACTTTGACATCATAAATGTATTAATGCAGTGCAATGAAGCTGTGTCCGCAGCAGATTTAAACTCAGCTGAATGCTTGTGTTCAGATTAAGTGGAATCAGTAATAATGCTAGGGTTGCTACCACATTAGCATATTTGTAGCTGCAAGAGGATGTTCTTCATGTTTCACTGTTGCATTCATTACATTTGGGTTATCTGCTTGCGGGTAGCCCTCAGTCGGCCTGATTAACAAAGTCTTGGGTCCTGCGTCTGTTGCTATCCCTTCTTCCATGACGTCAGGTCGTCAGGGGTATAAAACATGCAGCCGATGCCATTACATCAGTCTTTCTTGCCATGCGGTGCCTGAAGCAGTTCGCAAGTGCCAGTCGGCCAACTCCTGAAATTTTCATTTTCGAGTTTTAGAACCGAAGTCTTCAACTAAAGCTAAGTACCCCATTGGGGAAACTTTTCTTGCTCCTTACCGATGTCAGTAAAAGTTAATAATTGCATTACTTGTGGAAAGCAAATACCTCATAAAGATTTTCATTCATACTGTATTCCTTGCCTAGGCCCTGACCACGGTGTACCTTGCTGTCGGTTTTGTGCTTTATTTAATCAGCGCACTATCCGTCGTCAGTATATTTTCACCTCTAACTATTTCGGTTCTTGGTTTAATTATCCAGAAATATCATCAGTTAGCCATCCAACTACCGGGATTCCAAAAAAATGCAAAGATAAAGACAGAGCCAGGCCGCCGAGGTCCAAAACTGCCGACGTCACTTCTCCTAAGACAGTCGCCAGTTCGCCGGTACTCAGTGAGGTGTTTTCACAGCCCCTAATACCCACTACATCTGATTCGCCGGCCTCTACTGCGACCCATTCAGAGTCCGGTATGCCGCGAGATGCTTCAGCTATGGAACCCGTGGATGTCTCTACCTTGGATGGGTCCGGAGCCGCTGTGCAGGCACCGACTTCTGAGGGTGTATTCAGGCCTACGGACTTGGATATTAAACTGATGCCTCCTTCTTTACTTAGGCCTAAATCTCGATCCATGCCTAAAAAAAATGATGCCCAGGTCACATGCTCAGGCCTCTATGCCTAAGAAACAAATGATAAGAATGGCTGAAGATCTAATAACTCTAATCAGGGGTAGCCAACCCCCCTCCTCCTTCTAAGAGGCCTAGGACTGAAGTTGATTATGAATCTTCTGATCAGGATCCTGTTTTTTTCTGATTCTTCTGATGATCTGGATTTGCCCTTATCTACTTATGAAGATTCTGATGCAGAGGACTCCATTCCCTCTGCTTCCCCTCCTGAGGATTTTTCTTTTGGGGAAACCTTACATACTCTAAGGGAGCATTTCCACTGGAAAAGCCATGATTTTTCTGATTCAAAAAAGAGGCTTAGGGATTTCCTTCTCCTCCTTCAGCATAAGCCTTTAGTCATTCCTCCTGTACTAGACATTGTTGATGATGCTTTTTCGGAATCTAGTTTGGCCACTGATTCTCTGCCTCCTGCTCCCAGAAAACCTGACAAATACTACAGGGTCCCTGAGTCCCACAAGTTCCTTTTTAAAAATCCTATTGCAGATCCAGGGACTATTTCACAGGGGCCCAAGGGCATTAAGGCTTCTACTGCTAAAAATCCTACCCCTTTTTATAGAGACTCCAGGGTGCTGGAAAGATGGGGTAAGAAGGTTTACACTTCTGCACCCTTGGCCATTATGGCTTTAAACTGCCAGTTTCATATTTTAAAGTATCAGCAACATGTTATTGGACTGCTTAAACAGAAAATGATGTTGATTCCTGACTGTGTGGAAAATAAAGAATTACAGGATTTAATGCATTCTGCTGAACAAGTTGGAAAACATACTTTGCAATGTGGTTTTGATTCATTAGAGTCCTCTTGCAGGGCTGCTGTTACTGGATCTGTGCTCAGAAGACATGCTTGGCTCAAGGAGCAATCTTTGCCTGATCATGTTAAAGCTAAATTGTTGGATGCTACTTTAAGTCAGGACCACCTGTTTGGCAACAAGGCTGAGGAAGTTCTTAAAAGATGGAAGATAAAGCTAAATCTATGCAAAATGTTAAAGATTGTTTACAAGTTTAGCCTCCTAGATTTAGTAGATGCTGGCCGTCTAAGAATTGGTCCTTTCCAGCCCCTTCCAGGTCTTCTCAAGACAAACCCAGACACAGCAAAAAACCCAGGTTTCAGTCACAGGGGACACACAGAACTAAGCAGTGGGGGGCCTCCACTTCCAAATCTGGGAATAATAAGACCCCCCCCTATGGTAAACTGTCTCAGTGACTTCCTTTTAAAATTTCCAAGCACTTATCAACTGACTGCCCCTTTGGGGGGAAAGATTGCTCTTCATGCAAAGAATTGGGAACTCATTACCCAGGACAAATGGGTTTTAAATATAGTGTCTCAGGGATACAGATTTCACTTCCACACGTTGCCAACACCAAGCGGGTTGTCAGACCTACCCTCAAATCAGTGGCCAGAGGCCCAAAAACAAGTACTTTCTCTCTTAAGCATGGGGGCTATTCAACTGGTACCAGAAGAGGAAAAGGGACAAGGTTTCTACTCAAGACTTTTGCTGCTACCCAGAAAAGACAATTCATGGTGTCCTATCCTAAACCTCTCTGCTCTAAACACCTTTTTGGAGATTCCAAAATTCAAGATGCTGACTCTTCACCAATTACTTCCTATGCTAGGCAAAGATGCCTGGTTGGCAACACTAGATGTAAAAGAAGCATACCTGCACATCCCAATCAGGGAATCTTGCAGAAGATACCTACGCTTCAAAGCAGGCTACACGTACTATCAGTTCTCTGCACTGCCCTTTGGCTTATCTACTGTGCCCAGGGTATTCACAAAGTGCCTAGCTCCAGTTATTGCATTTTGCAGGCAAAGAAATATTCAAATATACCCATACCTGGATGATTGTCTAATTCAGGCAGAAAGCCAGGACATACTTTTGAATCATCTGGCCTTTGTACATAGGGTTCTAACTTGTCTTCTGGGGTACACCATAAATAAAAAGAAATCACACCTGGTACCCTGTCAACAAATTGTATTCCTGGGAGCAAGCTTGAATACAACTTCCCAGATGGCTTACCTCACGCCAGAGAAACAAATTCATTTGACAAACTACTTCAAACAAGTGGCCACAAAAACCCTGCTATCTGCAAGACAAATACTGCAAGCCTTGGGGTTCATGGCCCCCTGCATTCTTCTAATTCCATATGCAAGACTGCATATCAGGAAAATACAGTGGTATCTAAAACGCCTATGGTGTCAGCATTCTCAAGACCTGGAAACAATGATTCCTATCATACCTTGCCTATGCCTAGAGTTCCTTTGGTGGGCAGAGGCCTGCCACCAAAACAAAGGACTACCTTTCACACCACCCCCTGCTGCCCAAACCCTAACAACAGACACATCAGACTATGCATGGGGGGCTCACCTGGCAGGGAAGTGCATTCAGGGCAAATGGAACCCAAGTCAAATGCACCTGCATATCAATCAAAAAGAAATGTTAGCTGTACAGAATGCTTTGACAGCCTTCAAGGACCACATTCTTCCAGGACAACTAATGGTAAAAATGGACAACACCACTGTTATGTGGTACATAAACAAGCAGGGGGGTACACATTCTTACCCCCTCTGCCTACTAGCCATGGCATTGTGGAACACAGCCTTGAGCTACCAAGTGCACCTACAAGCTCAATTCCTGCCAGGAAAATTAAATACACTGGCAGATGGACTAAGCAGAAACCTCATGGACCCACATGAGTGGAAACTGGAACCAAGGATTTTCAACATGTTGACAAGCAAATGGGGGAGCCCAGGTATAGACCTGTTTGCCTCTCCCCAGAACCACCAATTGGACAAATTTTGCACAAGGACTCCCCACAAACAAGCCTGGAAAGTGGATGCTCTGTCCTTCGGCTGGAAAAACCTCAGTCTATGCATTCCCCCTCTGCCTCTGCTCTCCAAAGTACTACTAAAAATCAAACAGGACAAAAGAAGGATGATTTTGATTGCTCCAGACTGGCCGCGCCAACACTGGTACCCCCTCCTGCACAATGTGTCATGGTTATCTCCATGGCACTTGCCTCAGACTCCTTCCCTGCTGTCTCAGCAGGAAAACCAGATTCTGCACCCTCAACTTCTAACACTGAACCTTGCAGCATGGCTAATTACTTAGTCTCTCCTTTACCTTCCCTCAGCAAACCTGTGATGGATATCATTTTAGAGGCAAGTAGGCCTAGTACTAGAAAATCTTATGCAGAAAAATGGAAAAGATTCTGCGCCTGGAACCAATCTCAAGGGATGAGCACAGCAGCACCCAATTTAACTCAGATTTTACAATACTTAACTGAGATGCTTCACAAGGGCCTGTCTTTTTCCTCCATTAAAATCCACGCCTCAGCCATTTCAGCTCATTATAACACAGAACCGCCCCTCCTCTCTCATCCACTGCTCAAGCAGTTCCTCAGAGGGGCCAAAAATTTGAGACCACCCAGGAGAGCTCCAACCCCAGCCTGGGACCTTAACTTTGTCTTGGAGAAACTCACTCTACCTCCTTTCGACCCAGCTGCTACTGCAAACTTAAAATTTCTTTCTTGGAAAACAGCTTTCCTTTTAGCAATCACTTCAGCTTGAAGGGTATCTGAATTACAGGCCCTTATGGCAGTGGAGCCTTTCATCATCTTTCATGCAGACAGGGTGTCCCTCAGAACCAATTCATCCTTCATGTCCAAGGTGGTATCCAGTGTGGCTCTTAATCAGTCCATTCATTTGCCAACCTTCTTTCCCAATCCACAGAATAAAGGGGAATGGATACTGCATTCCTTAGATGTGCACAGACAACTTAAATTCTACTTGGACAGGACTAAACCTCAAAGGAAATCTGAACAACTGCTGGTGGCATCTGCTGCAGGGGCAGAGGGGAAGGCTATTTCAAAGCAAACCATTTCTAAATGGATAAGCCATTGCATTCATGTCTGCTATAAGCACCATGGAAAACCTATCCCCCAGGGGATCAGACCTCATCCCACAAGGGCTGCATCTACCTCTACAGCCTTTCTCAGAGGCATCCCTACCAGGGACATCCTAGAAGCTGCTACCTGGAGTTCTTTACATACTTTCACCAAGCATTATCATTTGCCAATTTTCTCTAAATCCAGAGCTGACTTTGCCACTGCAGTCTTGCAGGGCCTTATAACTGGCCCTAATGTTATCTAAATTCCTCCTCCCAACCATAGCTTTGGGAATCTACAAAAATGTAATGACTGCAACAGTGAAACATGAAGAACATAGTAGAGTTGTGTACACTTACCATAAATGTAGATGTTCGAGTGTATTCACTGTTGCAGTCCTGGGTACCCTCCCTCTAGCCCCCTAACATCTTTTGGCTATATCTCTACTTTCCTTTACTATGCTTAAAAGCCTTGTTGGTGTATTTGCTTTTTTGTTGGAGGTATACCTTTGTGCTTTTATATTTAATTGCTTCCCATTAGGGGGGCACCTGACATTTGGGGCAAGAAAAACTGATGTAATGGCATCGGCTGCATGTTTTATACCCCTGATGACCTGACATCATGAAAGAAGGGACAGCAACCGACACAGGACCCAAGACTTTGTTAATCAGGCCGAGTGAGGGCTACCTGCAAGCAGATAACCCAAATGTAATGACTGCAACAGTGAATACACTCGAACATCTACATTTATGGTAAGTGTACACAACTGTACATTCTCATTGCTGCTGCTACTGCTGTACTTGCTGGTGCACAGCATCGCCCTGGAGGTGCCAGGTCACCCAACCATGTTTAACATTTAATGGACACAACTACACTGGCACTGTGTACCAATACCATGTAGACTGGGAGACCATCTAAGAAATTGTGGAAATGTGTCGACCTTGTATGCAGCCCCATGAAAGTCATGGATTACCAATTCCAGTGGATACTAAGGTATGTCTATCTTTATATATATGTTAGCTACAAAGACCATTTAGCAGCCTACAGAGGACACAGTAGGAGTCTCTCAAGCATCTGCCTTAAAAATACTCCATTAGTTTATTGATGCCATGCTGGAATATTTGGGAGAACAATTGAGGTTCTCATGGACCCCAGCGGAGACAGCCAATACAATGTATGATTTCTATGGTATAGCCCAATAAATAAAGGTCCTATGTATTGAACTGGGAAGGAAGTACATGAATGGCAAAGAATATCACTCTAACTGCCAGAAGGTGTGACATTCATAGGGCAACATCTACAATGTATGTGCAGGCCATCAATGCAGTTATCATGACTCCCATATTTGGTATGTATGTGTCATGTACTAAGAGCTTACAGGGGGTGACTTCTTACAGGGCCATATTGTTGGCCATGCCAGATAGTCCCTGGAATCTAGGCTAATGACACCTATAAAATCCACAAAATTAAACAGACCATGGGTACAACAATGCCAACTTGCAAACCCGGAAAATTATTGAACGTGTGTTTGGGCTACTGAAGGCATGCTTTTACTGTATGGATTCATCCAGTGGTGCCTTGAAGTATGATTCTGGCACAAATGCAAACATACTGTCAGTGTGTGAAGTGTTCCATATTATCCTACTTAGAAAGCAGTTACTGTAGGATGGACACATGCAGGGGTAGTAGTCCCCAGCCCAATGAGGAGTCAGTGGAGGATCAGCAGGAGGAGATGATAGTGTCAGACAGAAGCAGATGTAGTACACTATGGCATTGGCAAAGCAGCAGCAGCTTGTACATATTTTCATAACATAAGAGACAGAAGTAAAGCAGATTGAATGCAGTAAAAATGATGCATGCAAAACTGTCACCAAGATGTGCCTACTCATACATAGGCAGGCCACATTATCCATCAGACACAGACAACCCAGGTAGAAATGTACAAATGGCAGGGCACAGTTATTATTTGCACAGGTGGGGAGGCGAGCACAGGTGTGTATATCTTTCACAAGGAACTGTGTGCATTCTGTGGATTATAAATGTAAAGTGCACTTTTGTATGTCCTGTCAGTTTTTTTTTTTTTTTTGGCAGGAGGGATGCTTTAACATAAAACTCTTTGAGAAGGGCTAGCATTGGAGGAAGTGTGTGATATACTGGGGCTGTAGTAGTGTGAGTGTGGGTCTGCTGAGAAACAGCCTCAGGAGCAGTTTCAGCACTGCAGCTCAATCTACTGGAAAGGTGTAGGACATTTATAGCAGAGATTTCAGCATCCCTTGCATAGACCCATCCATGAGTGTTGGCTCTAGAAGGAGTTGCACTGGATGAGCTTTTGAAGCTCATACTAATCTATGAACCTATGAACCTATGAAACAATGTGCTGCTACAAGATACCAAAGTCAAAGTCAAAGTAAACTTTATTGTCATTTAGCCCACACAAGTGCAGTCTAGATGAAATTGCATGCATCAGGCTTGAATTAAGAAGACATATACATACAAACAACATATACAATGGACATATATTCATCATTTCACATTAGACAGGTTATTCCACTACATATTACCACAGTTTATCTTGCCTATAATTTTCAGTAGCTGTATGATTTCTTATTGAACAAGTTCCTATTACTCTGTGTGATTCTCACATGAATAAGAGGATCTAGTTAGTATAATTTTACATATTTATTGCCATCTATGTATTGTTTATGTTTAGAATCCAAACTGCCTTTCATTTATTTGCACAAAAAGAGTTGGCTGTCCCATATCTTGTCAGTGTCTGGCTTCCCTGAGATTACTGCCAGAGTTCAAAAGTCTCACTGCCTGAGAAAAAAACTGTTTCTGAACCTGGGTGTTTTACAGTGCTTACTGTGGTATCTTCTGCTGGATGACAAGCATGTGAACAGTTCGTAAGCAGGGTGTGTAGGATCCTTGATTATTTTTGTAGCTCTGATGTGACATCATGCTGTGTATAATCCCTATATTGCTGGAAGTTTGGAGCCCATTATCTTCTCTGCCACTGTCACTATCCTTTTTAGGGCTTTTTGGTCTGAAACTGAGCAGCTCCCGTACCACACGTTAGGATACCTTCTATGGTACCCCTATAGAAGGTGGAGAGGATTGGGGGTGGTAGACTCACTTTCTTCAGTCACCTCAGGAAATACAGATGTTGATGAGCCTTCTTTACTATATGAATGATGTTTATTGATTAAGACAGATCCTCCATAATGTGAACCCCCAGGAATTTTGTACATTTTACCCTTTCCACCATCTTGTCATTAATTATGAAAGAAGAATGAGCTGGTTGTGTTTTCCTGAAGTCTGTTATGATCTCCTTTGTTTTGTTGACATTAAGGTCAAGGTTGTACTTGGCACACCAGTCAATCAGTGTGCTTACTTTCACCTTAAAGTCGTTTTCATCTCCTTTACTGATGAGGCCCACGACTGCAGTGTCTTCCGCAAACTTGATGATGTGGTTGGTGTTGAATCTAGCTTTACAGTTGTGGGTTAGTACAGTAAATAGCAGTGGACTCAACACACAGCCTTGAGGTACTCCTGTGTTGACTGTGATACTTGTTGAAGAGTTACTGCTCACACATACCCTTTTCAGTCAAGAAGCCTAGGATTTAGTTGCACATATGGGCGCTGATACCTAAATAAACAAGTTTTTTGATTAGCTGTTGTGGGATGACAGTACTGAATGCTGAACCAAAGTCAATAAACAGCATTCTAACATAGCTGTCCTTGTTCTCAAGGAGTGCCAATAAGAGATGCAGTGCAACTGAAATGGCATCCGCCGTGGAACGATTGGCACGATATGCAAATTGGACATTGGATTTAGTGCCACTGGAGGGCTTGCTGTCAGGTGTTTTTGACTAACCTTTTGAAGCTTTTCATAATGGTGGACATGAGGGCTACTGGTCTGTAGTCATTGAGGATTGAGGGAGATAGTTTCTTTGCAAGCAGAATAATATTTGTGCTTTTGAAGCATTTGGGTACCTTTGCTTGATCGAGGGAGATGTTAAATATATATCAATGAGTACAGTGCTTAGTTTTTCGGCACAGTCCTTTAACACCTTTCCCATGATGTTGTCTGGTCCTGCAGCTTTCCGTGGGTTTATTTGCTGTAGGGTCTTCTTAACCTCTATTGACATTAGGCTGAGCACGTTGACTCCTGGGTCTGTTGCAAGTTACACTGCCTTGGAGCTGTTCCTGTCCTCAAACCTGCAGAAACGGTGTTCAGCCTATCTAGGAATTCTGTGTTGTCCTCGCATTGGGCTGACAGGGGTTTGTATTCAGTTATGGCTTTTATGCCCTGCCACATGCACCTGGGGTCTCCCATATCAGTGAAGTGGTTCTGGACTTTCTTTCCATAGGCCCTTCTTGCTTCCTTTATCCCTCTCTTCAGGTTTGCCCTTGCCACACTAAGAGCTTCCTTGTCTTTTGATATGAATGCCACATTACATTCCTTCAGAAGCTTGTATACTTTGCTGGTCAGCCAATGTCTTATGATGATGTTTCTGTTGATAGTCGCATCATCTACACATTTAGATATGTATGCCATCACAGTTGCTGTGTATTTGTCCAAGTTAATGTGTAGATCAGCTGTTGCAGCCTCTTTGAATATGATCCAGTTTGGATTGTCGAAGAAATCTTGGAGTGCTGTGATTGCTCCATATGACCATACCCTGATTTGCTTCACAGTATGTTTTTCCATCATTAGTGCAGGTTTGTATGCTGGCATTAACATTATGGTGAGGTGGTCTGAGCTGCTTTATATGCCAACTTGGTACTGGTGTATACCTTGTCCAAGATGTTGCCACCCCTTGTTGCAAATCGCACACGCTGGTAGTAGTTGGATAGTACTGACCTCAGATCTGCCTGGTTGAAATCTCCTGCAATACTGAGTGCAAAATCTGGGTTCTTATTCTGCAGCTCATATATTGAGTTATACAGCATAGCCAGTGCATCTTTAGTGTTTGCACTCGATGGGATGTACACCACTATGATGCTGACACTACTGAACTCTCTAGGAAGATAAAAAGGTCTACATTTGACTGCCAAGAACTCTGTTTTCAGAGCAATAGCTAAGGAAAGTCTATGCATTTATATATATATATATATATATATATATATATAGATATATATATATAGATATATATATGCCATCACAGTTTCTGTGTATTCATCCAAGTTAATGTGTAGGTCAGCTGTTGCAGCCTCTTTGAATATGTTCCAGTTTGTATTGTCAGAGCAATCTTGGAGTGCTGTGCTTGCTCCATTTGAGCATACCCTGATTTGCTTCACAATGGGTTTTTTCCTGATTAGTGTAGGTTTGTATGTTGGCATTAGCTTGATGGTGAGGTGGTCGGAGCTGCCCAAGTGTGGGTATTGCACTGCTCTATTTGCCATCTTGATATTGGTGTATATCTTGTTCAAGGTGTTGCTACCACTTGTTGCAAATTCCACATGCTGGTAACAGTTGGGTAATGCTGACCTCAGATCTGCCTGCTTGAAATATGTGTAATAATATGTGCAAAATCTGCCTCTTTAGTATTTGCACTCAATGGGATATACACCACTATGATGCTGACACCATTGTACTCTCTAGGCTTATAAAAAGGTCTACATCTGACTGCTAAGAACTCTATATTTTCAGAAAAATGGCTAAGGGCAGTCTCACAGTTTATGCACCAGCTATTGTTTACATACATGTAGACTCCACCTCCTCTAGATCTCCCACTGAGTAGTAGTAAAAACAACTGAAACCAGGCAATGGAGAAGGAACAAATAAAAATTGTATAACACACCAACATGGTAGTCCTGCAGGCAGAATGGTAACTCAAAATATCAAGTAAAACCAACTCAGATAAAACATATAAAAATTATTTATTAAGGTGAGTGCTTTCACGGTTGTCTGATGAAGAGGTGTTTTACTGTGAAAGCTCTCACCTTAATAAATAATTTTTTTATGTTTTATCTGAGTTGGTTTTATTTGATATTTTGAGTTACAATTCTGCCTGCAGGAGCACCACATTGGTGTCTTATTATACGATCTCCCACTGAGTGCTTGATCTCTGTCTGCAGGAAAAAGAGTGAGATCTTCCAGCTAAACTACACTGTCATTAATGCTACTATGCAGTCAAGTTTCTGTAAACATAAGAACGCAAGTATTTCTCACCTTGCTTTGTTTTATGTTATTTCCAGCCTTACATGGTCCATCTTATTATCCAGAGACGCACACGTTTTCTAGAAATAAGGATGGTAATGCAGGTCTGAAAGGATTTGCCGTCAGTCTGGCAGAGATTCCAGACCTTGATTCCCTTATCCTGCATCTTTCACATCTTTTCCTCTTGATCTTTTTTCCCAGTGTGTTGTGGAAACTCTTTTTACTTGTTTGAGGCCCTTTCAACCATGATGTGTAAGAATACCAAGGTCGTGAAGTATAGAATTTATTATAGGTCCCACAGACTGTGAAGACAGCAGGTCATATATCCAGCTGCGTGGTGAGCTTAGTTGCTTGATTTTCAGTAAGTTCTTTCTACTATAAGTCACTCTATCTTCAATTATAGCCTCAAAAACAGCTTTTTCAAAAATTTTAAGTAGAAAATAAGACATATACTGCACATTTCTCTGTCGTGCCAACACAGCCGCAGCATCACAGGATGCCACCATTTTTTCTTTTTTGGGGGGGGGGGGCATGATGATGGCCTCAACCACTGGGACATCTTGGCCTTGGCTGTATTTACCTCCACAGTAGATGTAGCTGTGAAAGCACTTTGGGATTTCTCAGCAGAAGTTCCAGAGTTTGCAGTGTTCTTCTACTTTCACTGGATTTAGGTATTGCTCTGAAAGTATGGAAAACACTTGAATTACCAGCCTTGTTTCTGTGGGGCCCTGCAAAATCCATGCAAAGCCATTTCCCCTTGGCCAGATATCATGCTGCTTGTGTATGAGACACTTATGTTTTTGTAGCTACACTCTCCAATTAAAGTCAAGCACATAAGTTTAATGAGCAATCCCGTCCCCCCAAATAAATATTACCTGTACCATTTGGAAATGACATAGGTAGCAGGACTGTTTTTCTGAGGGTTAGAAATAGTTTTGCAACTGGGATATCGGTAATGTGTTCAACAAACACAATTCTTTACTGAAAGTGGTGTCACAAACCCAACATAATGATCTGATCTGTGCTCTGAGCTAATGGATGTATCTCACATTATGTCTACCTATCCTTTGGCCAACAAGTGCTTTACCTTGATGTGAAGATGTGGGATGTTGCCATCTGTGTCAGGGAGAATAAGGTAGTATATGTGTAACATATGCCAGCATAGTTAGCTGGAGTTTTGTAAATAATTTTATGTCATTTGACTATCACAATGACTTGTACAGATGCTTGTGGTAAAAATGCATCACCAGTGTTATTATAACTGAATAACTGTTTATGTTTGGATGGGCGATTCTGCAAGGGAAGAGTGGAGGTTTTTTAAGTTGTTCTGTATCTTTCAGATGCTGCAACAGTTCTTAGCAAAGTTTTGAGTATGTATTGTACCAGAGTCAGGTGATCAAATGTGATGTCATTCCATGACCAGCACTGAGAGAATGGAACTCTCACAGCAATTTGTTTTATTTTCTTTTCTTTTGGAACCTGATATATAAAAGATCTATGGCAGTTATCACAGTCAGTTAGTTGAGTTCAGTTCAGTTAGTTGGAAGCTCATTACCTTGCCCTGTGGAAGTAAGCATTTCAGCATCCTTTCTTGCCTTGCTGTTTTAATTAAGTTAGCCAGAGTACAGTTATCTTTAAACAGTCAGGAAATACAGTGAGATTAGTTTAGTAGTGTTTTTCTGCATCTGTTTGAATCTGTCCAACTGTTATTTTTATTTCTCTTGTGATTCAAACTCTGATGTTTAGCATGCTTTGATATTTAGTATTCTCATGTTTTGTATTTTATTATTTATTATCAAATATTTTATACCTTTCATTGTGGCTGGTCTTTTAGAGAATATGTTTAATGTCTTGAGAGTACCTGTATTTATTTTAGTGATGCTTTGGCCACTCTGAAAAGCCTAGCTGCTTTGGTTACACTCTCCCATTTATGATAGTATTGATTTTACTCAGTATAATTGGATACCCTTGTAAAAGCCTGACAGTGGTTGACTGGTGGAAGTGAGGTTACCTTATAATCTGGGCAGAAGGGGTACAGCTAGTAAATCTGTACCAGCCTTTCCCAGGAGTGTGTGTGTGTGTGTGTGTGTGTGTGTGTGTGTGTGTGTGTGTGTCTGCATGAAAATCAAATACCCAGGTGTGGGTGTGTCAGCTACTTGGAACTGGGACACAGTGCTCCAAAGTGAGCCTTGTTTGGGATCTTGAGAGACAGAGAGTCCAGTCCTAGTGAAATGTCTTCCTTGTATGATCTTGGGGGAAATTGTGTTTGATACAGAGAATTGCATTTGAAAATACTGTGTAAATTAATTCCTGCTTTTAGTGACCATCTCTCACTGGTATCAGTGGTGAGGATTGAGACTCCTTGATTACTGGCCCAGGATAAAAAGAGGCCATCACACCTTGCACTCCCCCTTTGAATACACCTTTCCAACACACTTATTGACAAGCCTATCTCTTAATGTGTCTACAAGTTCCAAAACAGTGAAAAGTAACTGCACTTAAAAAGACTTGAAAAGTATCACTTATCTTGCAAAAATAGAACTGTAGGTTTGCTTGAACAATTCTTTAGTTAACTATCAGCTTCCAGCCTTAGCTAGTCTACAGTTTCTTCAGCAGAAAGATTAGGCTCTTTGACTTCCAATGCGCTTATGTCTTGCAGATTCACCTGGCTGGGTGCAATGATTATGTTAATTAGGACTCACCTCATTATTGTTTCTAAATGCTCAATTTATGAAAAGACCACACCTACTAATCATCACACTCAAATCTCCTTCTCCTGTGGGCAGTGTTGCATGAGTAATCCAGGCTATGACATCAAAGTTAGCCACCTATAAATGGAGTCACTGATAAGCTACTAATTACTATAGCACTCAATCTTCCTCATTACCTAGAGGAAAACAGTTTTTGTACTTACTTTTCTCACTTGCTTAGAGGAAAACAGCTCTTGTACTCACTTTCCTCACTTATCTAGAGGAAAATAGTTTTTTTATTCAGGCATGTCCAAGGGTCAGCTCCCAGTGTTCTCTCCTGTCTATCTGATGGATCTGGGCATCTTGAGGCAATGTATAAATTGCCTCATGAACACAGACAACCCTCTCCTCCTACCACCCAACACTACAACCTGTGAGAGATGCACTTATCTAGCCAAACTGGAGGTAAAGCTCTCTCCAACCAAGACTGAACTTGACAGTCATGAGGAGAAGGTAAACATTTGCACCACACCACACTCATCACATAGTCTCACTAAATCTACACCACCAAAATCCACACATAACACAAAAACATTTGCAGAGGCTCTCAATAATAATCTGTCTAAGCAACAGAGACCTCCAAAGCAGAAACGCAAGCAACCTCCATCCCCCAACACAACCCAAATGACACATACCCCACAGACTCACTGTGCCACTCAACCACAGCCAATAAGGCAAAGCAACGTACCCAACACACTAGTCATAGGTGACTCTATAGTCAGGCACACTGATGTCCCACTCACCAGGCTAAACAAGGAGAAGGTTACTGTCAGCTGCCTTTCAGGTGCCAGGATCCGCCACATAACCCACGCACTCAGGTCACTCCACAACAAGTACAAATATGACTCTGTCATTGTCCATGTTGGTGTGAATGACCTGAAACAAACCTCCCTGGACTACATGAAAAGAGACATGGAATAGCTCTCCAATCTTATAGCCCAGGCAGGTATGACCCTAGCCCTGAGTAGCATTCTGCCATCACCCTGATTGATACCGCAGTACAAGGACAAAATGATTGACTTCAACAATTGGCTAAGCTTCTGGTGTCATTCTAAGGGGATCCAGCATCTGTCTGCTTTGATGACATGGTCGACAGACCACGATGCTTTGCAACAGATGGCCTGTACCTGTCGCCCCTGGGATTCTGGATACTGGCTAAGGCTCTTGCTGCCCCTATAGTGCCTTTTTTAGGCAAGGTTCATATAACAAATTCACCACCATAAGAGGAACAGGCAAGCAAAAACTGAGGGTAATGCTACTCAATGCTAGAAGTCTAAATCTCAAAATGCACTCACTTGAGGCACTCCTTAAAATGGAGAACATCGATATCTGTGCAGTGACTGAGACCTGGTTCAAGGCTCCAGAGAGCACCCCTGCACAACCAGGCTATAACTCATACCACACTTTTTGGCCATGTAACCTGCACCGAAACACCAAAGGTGGAGGTGTGTCCATATTCATTAAGGATATCTACACCTCCAGGCTAGTTGCTCAGCATAATGCATCCAAGGTTATCCAAGTACAACTAACTCTGGGCAAAACTGCAATCCAAATTGTAGCTTGCTACAGATCCCCCACCATGCCCCATGATTACCACTCCTCTTTTCTTGATGTACTGGAAAATATTAGGGTTCAACCAAACACCCTAATAATGGGCAACTTCAATTACCCCACCATTAACTGGGAAAACTACTCATGTACCAACTCTTTAGCTCAGCGCTTCCTGGAATTAATAAACTCCAATGCCCTGGATCAATTTATCCACACCCCCACCAGGGGCAACAATATCCTAGACCTAGTCATTACCAACATGAGTCAATTCCTCATTGGTCCGATCCGACCATAAGCTAATCACCCTTGATATCCACATCCTGCCCCCACCCCCCATTAAGGAAACCACAGTAAAAAATTTCTCCAAAGCCAACTTCATGCTTCTTAAGACAGAAGTGGTGAACTTCATGACCCATGCAGATGAACAATACAGTTACAACTGCTGAGTCCTACACAAATGCATAAGCACTTACACGAGTGCATGGATTGTGCTATCCCAAACAGAACCAAGACGCTATCCTCCAAAAAAAGGAAGCCAATCTGGTGGTCCCCTACCATAAACAAACTGTACAACAGAAGGAAGAAACTGCTGCAAAAAAGAGTAAAATCCCATGAGTGGAGGAGCTCCCTGGTCAGCCTCAGTAAGAAGCTGAGATCCCTTATAATATCCTCCAAAGCTAGCTACGAAAACAAAATCACCACTAATTCCAAGGACAACCACAAAGCATTCTATAGCTATGTCAAGAATCTCGATGGCAACACCTAGATTTGCTCTGAGTTACAGCACAAAGGCAAGAAAATTACAGAACCAACTGATATTGCCAACAACATCATGGCAGATAGGTTCAGTGCTAACTTTACCTCCCTCTCACCCCCTAAAGGGCCCATATCTATACAGGAAGAATGCAGAGTCCCTGTAATCACAACTACGCAGGTAAAAGCTGCACTCTCTAAAGCCAAAAATACAGCATCCATGGGACCGGACAACATCCCAGGCTGCATTTTACATGAACTTTAGAATGAACTGGCTCCCCACTTAAGCACCATGTTCAATAATAGCCTCGCATCAGGCTTTGTGGCCACTGAATAGCACACAGCAACAGTTATCCCACTCCACAAAGGGGGAGCCACCACTGATCCTGGGAACTATCGACCTATTAGTCTGACGAGGCTGGTCTGCAAGGCCATGGAACGTATCATCATGGAACTCATAAACAAAGACATTGGTAACCTCCAAACTCTGGATCCCACCCAGTTCGGGTTTGTGAAAGGCAGATCATGCCTCCTGAACCTGATCATCTTCTTTGAGGCAGTCACCAAAGCTGTAGATGAGGGTAAGGTGGTTCACACAGCCTATCTTGATCTCGCCAAGGCTTTCGACACCATCTCTCATTCTGGAATTATAGCTAAACCTCACTAAACTAGGTATAAATCCCTATGTCACAAGATGGGTTGCCAACTGGCTCACTGACAGAACCCACACTGTAAAAATTGCAGACTCCAAATATGACCTCAAAGCAGTGACAAGTGGAGTACCACAGGGTTCCGTCCTGGGACCTCTCCTGTTTGGTATCTACTTCTCTGAAGTACAGGCTAACACAAAAGGCCTCTGGCTAATGAAGTTTGCAGATGACTGCAAACTAGGAGCCATAGTCAAGTCCCCAAATGATGTGGACATCCTACAGAAGAGCCTCACTGAGACAGATGCCTGGTATCAGAGCCATGGCCTCAAGCTCAATGCCAAAACGTGCAGTGTCATCCCCTTTGGTAAAAACTCTGTACCCATGAACTACCACATAAGCAGCAATCTACTTAACACCGAATGCATGATAAGAGACCTTGGGACCCAGGTGGACAGTAGTCTCTCCTTTGGCAGTCACATCGCCACAGTAGTCAGGAAGTCCTTCTACGTGGCACACCTCATCATAAAAGGGTTTTCATCCAGGAAAAAAGAGGTCATTGTTCCCCTCTACTCGACACTCATTAGACCCATTATAGAGTATAATGCCCCTTTTGGAATGTACTTCACAAGACATCTGCAGCAGCTGGTAAGGCCACAAAAGTACCTCACAAAGAGGATTACTGGCCTCAAACAAATGCCCTACACTGACCACCTCAAAAAACTCCAGCTTTACTCCATAGCATATCGCCTACTCCGAGGTGATCTCTGCCTAACATAAAAAGCTATGTCAAACCCAGAGCTGTTGGAAACGCTACACCTAAAGAAATCCCAATCCCTCCAAGCTACACGCTCTAGGGACCTAAACCTTGTCACCACAATAAACAGGACATGCTGGAGGGATAGATTCCTGTCCCAGAGACTTCCCATACTCTGGAACAGACTACCCATCTATATCAAGCAATGTTCTTCATTAGCACTCTTCAGGAAAAATCTTGATGAGTGGATGGGAAATAGGAAATACACCCCGGGGATCACTTATGTGTCTCTGCTCGACAGTGGCACAGGAAAATAACTTTCTTGGGTGGCATAAGCCAGGGAACCTTGATGGCTAGGATTACGTAGGCCCTTGGGCCGATAGCCTAGTACCTACCTATGAACCTAGGTTAGCAGCAAACCCATGGATACAGCATTGTCATGTCCCACACCTTAAAGTGTCACTGTGTACCATAATAATACAGCACTTATATTGTCTGAGCCTGCCATGCCTAGCACAAATGACTGAAAAACAACAAAAAATAGGCAGGCAACAGTAATTCTTAAACTTTTATGGATAGCGCTTTCAGCAAGTATTCTTACACTCAACTTCATCAGACATTAGTTAAAATAATGGCAGCCATATTTAAAACCAGATTCATAGTTACATGTTCAGTCACCCCACATGACACCATGTCACCTGACACAATTCTCATTACTATAACACATGTACCTAAAAGTTGTATAAACAATTGTGTAAAAAATGTATATACACTTTCCTATTGACTTAATACTCAAATTCATATGTCCATATACAAAGAATGCATAAATATACATGAAAAAGCCAGCTAAAACATGCAAAAAACAATATTAGTTATTGTGTACATAAAAATTGTTACATGTCACTAATCAACCTGAATAAATTTCAGTTGAATATCATAAATGCATGTAATTGTGCATAAGGGGGGGAGTTTATGTGTATATAACAAACACAAAGAGTGCCCCAAATTATGTGTCTATTCACCTGAGTATTAGCCTTGTGTTAACATTTTAAACTCCTCAGTTTCAAGACACATGCCAAAGAGCATACATCGTTCAACCCTGGTGTCACATTGGCCCTGGTTCTAAGCTGCCAAATCAGCTCCTTCACCTCAAGTTTTAAGCCTAATGGACCACCCCTGATGTCAAATTCAATTTGGTCGATCACCCTGAATGTGAAGGAATGACGAGGGTCTTCAACCACATGTTTTGCGAGAGCGTTGTCTGTTTTGGCTTTCCTAATGTGGTAAATATGCTCGTACACTCTTTCCCTTAGTTTACGCTCAGTCTTGCCGATGTAAAAACCCGTACAAGACTGGCAGGAAGTGAGGTAAACAACCATAGTGGAATTGCAATTAAATCTGCCCTTACAAGTGAATTTTTCATCCAAGATGTTAAATCAGTTGCCTGTTTCCATAAATCTGCAATAAGAGCAGACTTTGCATTTGTACATACCTGGAATATGTATTATCTTTGGGGGTGGCAGTTCCAAGACATTTTTCAAATTAATCCCCCTCCTGTAAACTACATTTGGTGCAGGTCCAAATTTAGTAAATTCTTTGTCTATTTGGAAAATATTCCAATTCTTTTACAAAATCTGTCTAATGTTTTCACCATCTGAACTAAATGTAGTAATGAAGGCATACCAATAATCGACCCTTAGGTTACTTTCACCTCCAACAGGTACCCTATCATCAATACTCATCCCCTGATTGCTGTTTTCTAAAATGGCTTTAAAATGGCCATTTGTCCTTTTATTTTGAACTTCCTCAAATAAGTCAACATGTCTACAGGGTATCCTTTGTTTGTGAACATTTACAATAACAATCTACACTCCTCCTCAAAGTCAATGACCGTAGTACACATTCTTGTGGCCCTGACCATTTGTCCCTTTACTACAGACCTTTTTTGATGTTGAGGGTGTAACGGAGGAAAGAATTACAATAAGTGTCTTTCTGATGTATTTTGGCTAAATACTGTTTGTTGGCATTATCCTTCCTTAGTTCAACATCAAGAAAAGCTATTCTTTCAGCATGAAATACGTGGGTGAAAACCAGAAAATACGTTGTGTTGTTGCAGTATGTCATAAATTCCTTAAACGTACTTTCTTCTCCCTTAAAGATCAAAAAAATATCGTCCAAAATTCTGGTATAGTAATGAATCTCACCCTTAAATCTGTTTATGGTGTTATGCACAAATTGGTCCTCCAAAAAGGCCATTACTAGGTTAGCAAAACTGCCCCCCCACTGGGGTCCCCATTGATTGCCACCCCACTGTTCTGTAAATAAAACTGGCCCGGTGAACAAAAAGAAATTGTTGGACAAAAGTATGTCCAACAGTTCTGTTATTAGGCCGATTTCAGATGCAGGTGCCCCTCTTTTTACTAATAGTAACTCGAGCCATTCAATACCCACATCATGTGGGATGACGGTGTACAAATCTTTGATGTCAATTGTGGCAAAGTTGAAATCAGGGTGAAAGACCTGGTTGTTTATTGCTTCCAAAAAAGACCAGGAGTCCTTACAAATAAAGGGATGTTCTTCGTGTTTCACTGTTGCAGTCATTACATTTGGGTAATCCTGCTGGCAGGTTGCCCTCAGTCGGCCTGAATTCCAAAGTCCTGGGTCCTGTGTCGGCTGCTATCGCCCCTTCCCTGACATCAGGTCATCAGGGGTATAAAAGAAGCAGCCAACTCCATTTTCTTTAGTCTTTCTTGTCACGCAGTGCCCGAAGCAGAAGCAGTTCGCAAGTGCCGGTCGGCCGACTCCTGAGATTTTCGTGTTCGAGTTTCAGATCCAAAGTCTTCATAAAGCTAAGTACCCCGTTGGGGAAACCTTTTTCTTGCTCCAGACTGATGTCAGAAAAAGTTAATAATTGCATTTCTTGTGGAAAGCAAATACCTCATAAGGATTTTCATTCTTACTGTATTCCTTGCCTAGGCCCTGATCACAACGTTCCTAGTTGTCGGTTTTGTGCTAGATTTAACCAATGCACTATTAAGCGTCGGTATGATTTTGCTTTAATCTATTTTGTATGCCGGTTTAATTATCCAGAAATGTTGTCGGATAGCCATCCGACTACGTGAGTTCACAAAAAACGCAAAGAAAAGGAGAGAGAGAGAGAGACAACCGAGGCCCAAAACCAACGACGAAGCTTCTCCTAAGCCAGTCGCCGGTTCACTGGTTCTCAGTGAGGATCTTTCGCAGCCCCTGACGCCCGCTACTTTAGAGTCGCAGGCTGCTACTAACTCCCACATGGAGTCGGCCATGCCACTGGAAACTCAAGGTATTGGAGCCTCGGATACTATTCCTTCAGATAGGTCTGGAGCCGCTGATCAGGCACTGGCTTCTGATGGTGTATTCAGACCTAAACATCTTTATATTAAACCGACTTCAGCTTCAAAGGCAAAGACTAAAGCACCTTCTAAAGCAAAGAAACAAACTCAAGAGCCACGTGGTCAGGCCTCTATGCCCAAAAAATAGATGCTCAAAATGGCCGAAGACTTGATTACCTTGATCAGGGGTTCCCATCCCCCTCCTGATAAGAGGCCTAGGCAAGAGACTGACTATAAATCTTCAGATCAGATTTCCATTTCTTCTGATTCCTCTTCTGATCAGGAATATTCTCTTCCCCCTTATGAGGACTCTGATGCTGAAGAATCTATACCTTCAGCGTCTCCTCCAAAGGACTACTCTTTTGGGGAAACCTTGCATACCATGAGGGAGCATTTCCACTAGGAGAGCCAAGATTTTTCAGAATCTAAAAAGAGGCTCAGGGATTTCCTTTTACTACCTCAACACAGGCCACTAGTCATTCCACCTGTGTTAGACATTATAGATGATGTGTTTTCGGAGTCTAGACTTACCCCTGACTTTTTACCTCCAGCTCCTGTTAAGCCTGACAGATATTACAGGGTTCCTGACTCTCATAAATTCCTATTTAAAAACCCTGCTGCAGACCCAGAAACTATTTCACAAGGTCCCAAAGGAGTTAAGGCTTCCAGTGCAAAAAAACCCTACCCCCCTCTGACAGAGATTCTAGGGCACTGGGTAGATGGGGAAAAAAGGTTTACACATCTGCCACCTTGGCTATAAGGGCCTTAAACTGTCAGTTTCATATGCTCAAATATCAGCAACATGTCATGGCATTGCTTAAACAGAAAATGTTGTTAAAATCTGAATGTGCAGAAAACAAGGAAATGCAGGATTTATTGCATGCAGCTGAACAAGTTGGAAAGCATACTTTGCAATGTGGTTTTGATTCTTTGGAGGCCTCCTGCAGGGCTGCAGTTACGGGTTCTGTAATTAGGAGGCATGCTTGGTTAAAGGAACAAAATCTGCCTGATCATGTCAAAGTTAAATTATTAGATGCACCTTTACAGCATGATACTTTGTTTGGTGTTAAGGCAGAAGAGGTGTTGAAAATGGAGGACAAAGCTAAATCTATGCAAACTGTCAAAGATTTTTTACAAGTACAGCCACCTAGGTTTAGTAGACACTGGCCAACAAAGAATTGGTCCTTTCCTGTGTCAGACAGACCTCAAAGGGGCAGATCCAGACGCCCTAGAGGCAGATCCCAGTCACAAGGTTCTTACAGGTCAAGGCAATGGGGTGCTTCTACCTCCAAAGCTGGAGAAGACAAATCACAACCATACAGGAAACAGTCCCAATGACTTCCCCCTGCCTGCACCAAGCACTTATCTCCTGGCAGCACCCTTAGGGGGGAAAATTAGCACTTTTTTTCACAAAATTGGCAAATTATAACCCAGGACAAATTGGTTCTAAATATCATGTCACAAGGCTACAAGTTCCATTTCCATACCCTGCCAAAGGCAAACGGCTGACCAGATCTGCCAAAAAATCAATGGGCAGATGCACAAAAACAAGTCTCATCCCTCATGGACATGGGGATCATTCAACAAGTACCAGAGCAAGAGCAGGGACAAGGATTTTATTCAAGACTGTTCTTGGTACCCAGAAAGGACAAGGCCTGGAGGCCAATACTGGACTTATCTATTCTAAGCACATTCCTGGATATACCAAAATTCAAGATGTTGACTTTGCAGCAGCTTCTGCCCATGCTGGGCAAGAACGCTTGGCTTCTGACTTCAGACCTAAAAGAGGCATACCTGCATGTCCCAATCAGACAAATATGCAGAAGATACCTCAGATTCAAGGTGAGTTCAATGCATTACCAATTCTCTGCACTGCCCTTTGGCTTATCTACTGTGCCCAGGGTCTTTACAAAGTGCCTGGCACCAGTAATTGCATTTTGCAGACAAAGAGGAATACAAATATATCCTTACTTAGACGACTGTCTAATTCAAGCAGAGAACAAGGGCATTCTTCTACAGCATCTGGCATTTGTGAAAATACTTCTAACATGCCTAGGGTACACAGTTAATGAAAATAAATCAAAACTAGTACCCTCTCAAGAGATAGTATTCCTGGGTGCAAGCTTAAATACAACTGCCCAGATGGCTTATCTCACATCAGACAAACAAAGGCAACTGACTACCTATTTCAAAATGTTGGCAACAAAGGCCCAGTTATCTGCAAGAAAAACTCTGCAGGCTTTGCGCTTCATGGCATCCTGCATCCTACTAATTCCATATGCAAGACTGCATATGAGGAAACTTCAATGGTACCTAAAAAGTGTTTGGACTCAACATTGCCACAGCCTGGAAACTATGATTACTCTCATTCCCTGCCTGCAACAGGAGTTTCAATGGTGGGCAAAGGCTTGTCACCAAAGCAAGGGACAGCCATTCACATTACCCCCAGCCAGGCAGACACTAACAACGGATGCATCAGATTATGCCTTGGGGGCCCACATGGCAGGAAGTTGCATTCATGGCACATGGACCTCAAACCAAATGCAGCTACGTATCAATCAAAAGGAGATGCTAGTTGTTCAAAATGCCCTGACAGCCTTCAAGGACCTACTTCACCCAGGACAACTACTGATAAAGACAGACAACACCACAGTCATGTGGTATATAAACAAGCAGGGGGGCACACATTCTTACCCCCTTTGCAGACTAGCCATGACTTTGTGGGACACAGCACTGACTTACCAAGTACATCTGCTGGCACAATTCCTGCCAGGAAGGAAAAATACTCTGGCAGACGAACTAAGCAGAAACCTCATGGGTCCCCACAAGTGGCAGCTGGATCCACAAGTCTTCAGCATGATAACAAGGAAATGGGGATTCCCGGACATAGATCTATTTGCCTCCCCTCACAACTACCAACTAAAAAGATTCTGCACAAGGATTTATCACAAACAAGCATGGAAAGTGAACGCCCTATCTTTCAGCTGGAAAAACCTATCAGTATATGCCTTTCCCCCACTGCCTCTCCTCCCCAAGGATTCCTAAAGGTCAGGCAGGAGAAGTCAAAGATGATAGTGATTGCCCCAGACTGGCCCCGCCAGTACTGGTATCCAATACTAAGGAACTTGTCTCAATGCCCAGCTTGGACCTTACCTCAAATACCTCATCTACTGTCCCAGCGAAACAATCAGATCCTGCACAGCCAACTCAGGACTTTAAACCTGGCAGCATGGCGAATAGTGTAGTCATGCAAAACACACCTCTCAGTAAAGCTGTGATGGATGTCATTTTGGAAGCCAGAAGGCCTAGTACTAGAAAATCTTATGCTGGAAAATGGAATAGATTCTGTGCTTTTAACCGGGCACAAGGAGCTGATACAGCTGTGTGAAATATTCCTCAGATTTTGCAATACTTAACTGAGATGCTGGACAAAGGCCTATCTTTTCATCTATTAAAATTCATGCCTCTGCCATTTCGGCTCATTACAATACAGAGCCACCAATCTTTTTGCATCCCTTATTAAAGCAGTACCTCAGAGAAGCCAGAAATTTAAGACCTCCAAAGAGATCACCAATGCCTGCATGGGACTTTAAGTATATCTTGGAAAAACTCACCCTGCCTCCTTTTGAGCCATCTGCTACTGCTGATATAAAGTTTTTATCCTGGAAAACAGCTCTGCTTCTAGCAATAACTTCTGCAAGACGAGTTTCAGGGCTACAGGCACTCATGGCTGTGGAACCTTTTATCATTTTTTATCCAGACAGGGTCTCTCTGAGGACAAACCTGACATTTATGCCTAAGGTGGTGTCCAGTGTGGCTCTTAACCAAGCTATTCACCTGCCAACTTTTTATCCAAATCCACAGAACAAGGGGGAGAGAATTCTGCATTCTTTGGACGTACACAGACAACTTAGATTCTACTTGGACAGAAACAGTTTTCAGAAAGACAGAGCAATTACTAGTGACATATGCTGCAGGATTACAAGGAAAGGCTATCTCAAAGCAGACTATTTCAAAGTGGATAGGCCACTGCATTCATTTCTGCTATGTACACCATGGCAAGCCAGTGCCTAAGGGCATTAGACCACATTCAACCAGAGCTGCAGCCACTTCAGCAGCCTTTCTCAGGGGAGTACCTACCAAGGACATTTTAGAGGCTGCTACTTGGAGTTCAGTGCACACCTTTACAAAGCACTGTCATCTGCCACTCTACTCTAAATCCAGGGCAGGCTTTGCCACTGCAGTTCTGCAGGGCCTCATAGCCGCTCCTAATACTGTTTAGTTACAGCCTCCCAACCTTAGCTTTGGGACTCTACCCAAATGTAATCACTGCAACAGTGAAACATGAACAACATAGTACAGTTGTGTACACTTACCATAAAAGTAGATGTTCGAGTGTATTCACTGTTGCAGTCCAGGTTACCCAACCGCCATCCCCCTTTTCTTCTGATGGAACCCATCTTTCCTTCTCTGATTTATACAACCTCTGTGGTGTATTTGCTTGTAGATGAAGGTAAAGTTTATATTGGTACATGTAATTTTATATATATATACATTTTGGCTAACCTTTTACGGGGCACCTGACATCTGGGGCAAGAAAAACTAAAGAAAATGGCGTTGGCTGCTTCTTTTATACCCCTAATGGCCTGACGTCACAGAAGGGGCGACAGCAGCCGACACAGGACCCAGGGCTTTGGAATTCAGGCCAACTGAGGGCAACCTGCCAACAGGATTACCCAAATGTAATTACTGCAACATTGAATACACTCGAACATCTACATTTATGGTAAGTGTACACAACTGTACTTTCCCTTGATACATATTTTTTCAACAAACTGTCCACACATTTTACCAGTGGGTATGTCATTGAATCCCTTCCATCCACAACTGGGCGCATGGGAGGGTCCATCAAGCATTTGTGGATTTTTGGAATCCTGAAAATCACTGGGGTTTTTGGGGAAACCATAGTTAAATAGTTTACCAAATTTAGATCAATCCTGTTCTCCATGACCAAGTCATTAACAAACATCTTAATACAGTTGTATGCTTGGTTCACCTCATTTAGAGAAACCTGCGTATATGTAGCCAAATTAAGCATATTTTCCATTCTCTGTATGTAGTTTGTATGATCAAACAACACCAAACCACCTCCCCTTTGTCAGCCTTAACAATTCTTACATCAGCATTCCTCAAGGTGTCTATCAAAACCCATTCATCCCTTGACATGTTAAAGGCTTCACTCTCTAGATTATTCATATTGTTGAACCTTGTTAACCTTGTAAGAACTTAAGGGAGAGATTCATTACTATACCAGATTTTTGGACGATATTTTTTTGATCTTTAAGGGAGAAGAAAGTAAGTTTAAGGAATTTATGACATACTGCAACAACACAACGTATTTTCTGGTTTTCACCCACGTATTTCATGCTGAAAGAATAGCTTTTCTTGATGTTGAACTAAGGAAGTATAATGCCAATAAACAGTATTTAGCCAAAATACATCAGAAGGACATATTGGAATTCCTTCCCCCATTACTGTAGTGTCCACCCCCAACATCAAAAAAGGTCTGTAGTAAAGGGACAACGGGTCAGGGCTGCAAGAATGTGTACTACGGTCATTGACTTTGAGAAGGAGTGTAGATTGTTATTGCAAATGTTCACAAACAGAGGATACCCTGTAGGCATGTTGAGCAACCTATTTGAGGAAGTTCAAAATAAAAGGACAAATGGCCATTTTAAAGCCATTTTAGATAACAGCGATAAGGTGATGAGTATTGATGATAGGGTACCTGTTGGAGGTGAAAGTAACCTAAGGGTCGATTATAGGTATGCCTTCATTACTACATTTAGTTCAGATGGTGAAAACATTAGACAGATTTTGCAAAAGAATTGGAATATTTTCCAAATAGACAAAGAATTTACTAAATTTGTACCTGCACCAAATGTAGTTTACAGGAGGGGGATTAATTTGAAAAACCTCTTGGAACTGCCACCCCCAAAGATGATATGTATTCCAGGTATGTACAAATGCAAAGCCTGCTCTTATTGCAGGTTTATGCAAATAGGCAACCGATTTAACATCTTGGATGAAAAATTCACTTGTAAGGGCAGATTTAACTGCAATTCCACTATGGTTGTTGACCTTATTTCCTAACAGTCTTGTAAGGATTTTTACATCTGCAAGACTGAGCGTAAACTAAGGGAAAGAGTGTATGAGCATATTTACCACATTAGGAAAGCCAAAACAGACAATGCTCTTGCAAAACATGTGGTAGAAAACCCTGGTCATTCCTTCACATTCAGGGTGATCGACCAAATTGAATTTGACATCAGGGGCGGTCCATTAGGCTTAAAACTTAAGGTGAAGTAGCAGATTTGGCAGCTTAGAACCAGGGCCAATGTGACACCAAGGTTGAACGATGTATGCTCTTTGGCATGTGTCTTGAAACTGAGGAGTTTAAAACGTTAACACAAGGCTAATACTCAGGTGAATAGACACATAATTTGGGGCACTCTTTGTGTTTGTTATATACACATAAACTTCTCCCCCCCTCCCTTATGCACAAGTACATGCATTTATGATATTCAACTGAAATTTATTCAGGTTGATTAGTGACATGTAACAATTTTTATGTACACAATAACTAATATTGTTTTTTGTATGTTTTAGCTGGCTTTTTCATGTATATTTATGTATTCTTTGTATATGTACATATGAATTTGAGTATTAAGTCAATAGGAAAGTGTATATACATTTTTTACACAATAGTTTATACAACTTTTAGGTACATGTGTTATAGAAATGGGAATTGTGTCAGGTGACATGGTGTCATGAGGTAACTGAACATGTGACTATGAATCTGGTTTTAAATATGGCTACCATTCTTTTAACTAATGTCTGATGAAGTTGAGTGTAAGAATACTTGCCAAAAGCGCTAACCATAAAAGTTTAAGAATTACTGTTGCCTGTCTATTTTTTGTTGTTTTTCAGTAGTTTGTTTGTTTGTAGTTTGACTCTATGCTTAGCACAAATGAAATACCTGGCAGTACAGTCAGTGTGTGGCAGATGGGATACAAGAAACCTGTTTTGGGTCCCATTTTTCTGCCATTTTTCACTAAAATGCTTCAAGATGAGACTTCATGGCTATAGAAAAAGAGAGTAGAGTAGTGTTCCTTTTGGAGTGCAAAGGTAGGAAGTGAAAGAGTCAAAGAACTTTCTGTACCTTTTCCCTTAGGATTACAGCCTGAGACTACTGCAGCAGGGCTATCATGGGGCTCAGTATCAGACTGAAATCTGGAATAGTTTATCAAGTGCTATCACTGATATCACTGGCATCCCACAAACAGGGAAGCAGTGCCATTTCCATTACAGTGGCATAAGGCTCTGCAGTCTGACCTCTTACACTGATGGAATGATGAAGTTAAACATAAATTACCATCTACACATCTACATACTGCTAGTAAAATTTAACTACACATATAATATGCCACTGCATACCATCCTTAGATATTACGCAGTGCTTTGTTTCTCTTCATAGCGCCTGAAGACACTGAAGTGAATAGGCAGATGCATAAGAGGAGATTGGAGTACTTAAGAGAGTGCCAGAGTGAGTATACTTGCTTCAAATATACAGCTTGTAATGTTAGTGATAGTTGAGATTCATTTTCCAAACATATAGCTTATATAAATCACTTCTTAAATTACTTCTGTGATAACTGCCATAACCAAAAGGTACCACTATGACTGTTGAATCATATGAGTATGAATGTGTACGCATCCTGCCATATAATTGGACAAGTGGATCAGTATGTTAGGACTGTGGTCCCAGACTGTGAGGATGCCTGTGCCTTCAACCCCTCCCATTAGTGGTATAATGTTTTGTTTGAGGTTTCCATCTGATTATATTACCTAATGCATTAGATGTCAATATGTTTGAGAGACATTTTTGGGTGGGTGAACATCTGTGCCATGAACAGTTGTTTTTTCTTTTATTTTTTCCTTCTGTAAGTCCACTGTTTATTTATTTATTTTTATAAATGAAAACAGCTTTATTAAATTATCATGTATGATTGAGGCAATCTTACATTTATATAAATGAAAAATAAACAACATTGACACAACTTTACTTGTAAACATTATGCATCACAGAAACCATTGAAACAACTGTAGTTGCAAACATTATACATCACTTATAATCTATCCAGTCGTCATTTAAGCATAATATAACTCATTCAAATCCTGCCTTCTTTTAAACCTTTGTCCTTCTCTGCATATATTGTTCCCATAATTCCCATTTTTTTCTATGTAGTTTGCTCCTTCCCTTTTCTAAAGATACCATTTCTAATTATTTTATCTCTGTTGCTGTATTCACTACTTCTAGTAAATTGTTGTCAATATACTTCTTTCTTTCTCTTATAATCTGTGAGTGAAACGAATGTCTGAGCAGAATTTTTTCTTTGTACTTGTACATCTGCCAGGGACAGGAACTTACTTCATCTTCCTATTTATCTGCACGAGTATCTTATCATATTAATCCATTGTGTTTTGGAATACATGTGTTTATAGTGCTAGGTTCAGTGATGTTAACTTGAGAGGTATGTTTATTGTGAATTCAGGTGTATCATAGGAGAAGTAAATATCAGATGCATTTTTCAGTGCATTTGGACCTCTCAATCTCCACCTTGTTTGTTTCTCTCCTTTCTATTACATGCATTTATTTTATTTATTATTTTGTTTCTATACATTTATTTTTATCATTATATGCAACTGCATCAAGACCTGCACCCATCCCTCCATCATGACCTGTAAACCCCCAAGTGGCAGCTGCATCACCATCTCTACCACCACCAGAAACATCCAGCACATTTGGGTCTTAGCCTGCCACAGTCTCCTCCACGCTTCCTGCCTACCTGCAGCATCCACTACAGCACTGGATGCCAGGACTATTATAAATACTGCCAGCAGTGCCAGTGAAGTTGATACCTTTGTTACCCATCAGCTCCTGGCAGACATTGTGGGGGAGATTATCAACATGAGGATGAATGCCTTAATCAGTCAGATGAAGAACTTCCTTCTCCACCAACTACCTGAGATGGAGCCCATAGGTGAGTAATCTCCCACTGTGTTGCAGCTGGTATAGGATGCAGCTGTGAACACCCCAGCTTATTACCCATCCTGGTGTTCCCCTCCTTTTTGCGTCCGTGCCCACGTTTGCTAGTTGTTCAACCCTCCCCGCAACAATGTCTATCATGTATTTGTCTGATGCCTCTTCACCATTGTCCTGCCTCTCCCTCATTGTATTACCACACTCCCTGTTAGATGTGTCTATTTTCCCCTGCTGCCTAGCCAAATTCACGTATGTTCCTCTTACTTCTCTTACTTTCTTCCCCAACTTGCCTTCTTTTTATGTATGAAAATGGAGCAATTGTCCCATAACAAAAAAAAAAAAAACACACACACACACCTTTCTTGTCTACATCCTGCTCATTCTTTAGTTGCTTACCTTCTGTTCTACCAGTGCTTTCCATTTTTAATTCTTTCCTATAGTCCCATTTCCCACTAAAAATAGATAATCACATCTCACACATACCCATCTAAAGCTTCCAATTCACTTATCTTTTGCAATCATACTGTGAACAGTAGGTTGTAAAAAGCACTGTTTGATGCCCATGTACAATGGCCAGGCACTGGCACTCCTCACTGTATACAAAGAAGCTAGGCTGCCATGTTCAATACACCCATCTGCTAATTATGACTATTATCATTATCTACATATATTGGCCTTAGCCGGCATCGGCCGCACACATGAGCTGAGTGTTATAGTGTGTTATCTGGCACATACAATGCAGCCTACAGCTGACAGCATTTGAGAAGTTGTGGTTGTCAAATATTACATTGCCAACTAGGCCTGTGATTGATAATGTAGACCCCAATGGTGGCATCCTGAGGAGTCATTGTTGACTCTCTTATTCTTTAATTCTGCAACTGAGTGACACTCAACTGCTATGTATTTCATCTGAAGCCCTTTGACTCACTGCTTCTGTAGCTCAGCCAGCAAATGAAACATTTTTGCACACTGTACATAAAGAAGGGTGTGGGTTTGAGTCCCCTTAGAGTTCTTTGCTTTTATTGTTTCAGACTGCAAGTGTCTGACATACAACTGATGTGTGCTTCCCTAAATGCTTTTGTCACAGTGCCGATATAACTCAGACCTTAAATGTAATGTTTTGCATGCTACACATGAGGAAAGTCGTAGATTTAAGCCCCCTCAGGGTCATATTTTTTTCTCCCCCTTTTATTCTTTCAGTCTATAAATGAATAACACACAATTGCTGTGTTTCCTTGAAGGTTTTTTATCTCATTGCTGCTGTAGCTCAGCTTGTGAATGAAATGCTTTAAACACTGCAAGTGAGAAAGTTTATAGGTTTAAGTCCCATACAGGTTGCATATGAAAGGATATCATTGTTACAGTAGGGTGCTTTCTTCATGACATTGGTATTATAGTACAGGTAACATGGTGACACTCTGCTGAAGCTCTGCCTGAATGTGGGTGATATATAAGTACTTTTCTCTGCCCCAACCATCATGCATTGTTTTAGATTTTTTTATCTTCAATTATTTGACATTTTTATCCATGTGTATCTAATGCTTCTTCTCCATTGTCTTCCATATCTCTGATTGTGTCACCACCTCCTTCACAATGTTGTTATCTTTTCTGTATCTGTACATTACTGGATCATAACAAAGTTCAACATAAATACATCATAACCCAGTTCAGTTGCCACATATAAAGAATTATGGTCAGGTCACTTATCATAACCTGTTATTATATGTTTGAGACATGGATGACAACAAATTCAATCTCAAGGTGAATCTTGGCATCCATGTTATGAACACATAAAGGTTATGAACAGAGATCTGATCATAATTCTTTGTAGTGCATGAAGCTTTTATACTCCATGTACTACTAGTTACAGAAAAAAAGACACTAAGCGCTTTACCAGTATTCAAACTCTAAAGCAGTTAATGAGCACTATCAGGAAGACAGTTTCTTTATGATTACTCTCACCTTGCTATGCTTCTCAAATGTCCAGATTTTTGCAGAATGCCCAGATTTTTGCCTCATGTGTTTCGTCTGTTCCTCATAAAATATTTGGTTTTCAGTGCAAATCATTGAGGACTGAAGTCACTAAGTGATTATATACATTTGAGTTTCAGAACTTTATATCCTTCAGAAAATGCAGGCAAACACACATCCTGTTATTCTAGCTACTTTCTAAGTTTATAAGAGGAAGGGACACCTTATCAGTATAGACAGCATGCAAAAACTGATGTGTTTTTTATTCTGCTGTTGTCTTTTGCTGGTCAGTACTGGCAGGTTTGACTGACGAGTGCTGGACCTGACCTTAAGAAGTTAGGTAGGGGGTGCTTAACATTTTGTTAAGATTGCGTCTTGTCTACAGTAATGCTTGACTGATTTGTCTTTTCCAAATATCTGTGCACAATCACCATGCTCCATACACAACTTGTTTCTCTAGCTGCAACTATGTGCACAAGGTTGGGCCAAGCACTACCGGGGCTTGTGTTGAACAGAGAAGCCTTACTGCTGCTCATAAGTCCCTATGACCACACCATGCTCTTACATGGTCTTTCCTCAGTCCCTGCTATGGCTGCGGTCAGAATATTTAATGAGCTGCTCATTGTGCATACTTGCCTGCCTGCCTTCATTGTTAATAAGTACTGAGGACTCGTGCATGCACATTAAACTGAGGAGTGATAGCAGCAATGATGGCTGCATGGAATGTTTCACAAACCAATTTCTGTTACCTTACAATACAAGTTATTTCATGTATCACACAAGCCAGATCTCCATATTATTATACATCTTTTTTATTCTGTTGTGTCTGTTAATGTTTTCCATTAATGTCAATGCACAAAGTAAACACCTTTAAGATAAGCATTCAGTCTTTATTTTGACACTTTCCAGAATTTGCACTCACTAAGTTTTCACTTTCTGAATTACACCCATAAATTTATCTGTTCCTGGAATATATTTGCATCAAAATGCACTTCTGATAATTTAATATTCCTGTTTATTTACACACAATTCACTCTACCTCACATCAATAACTGCAAACATTTCCGTTCCACTTTCTTTCACCCAAAATGTGCATTCTATTAAAAATGCCTTTATTAGTCCAAAATCTGTTTAAATATTTATACTTTCTTAGAGAAAAAAATGATCATCAACAAATGCAGTTATCACTGGACCAACGGTTCCTACCATTTCAAATAGTATCTTGAACTGTCACTAATGCTGTAGTCATCTTATTTAGAAATATACAGTATAGTAAAGTGTCTTAGGCAGCCCTGAAATAGCTTTAGGAAATATGTCTGACAGACATTCAGTCGAGCATACTTCAGATTAAAAAAAATGCCAAAATTAAATTGAAAGGTTAATGTTTTTTTTTTCAAAGGAAGCAAAGCCACTATCCCCTATAGACCACCACAACTAATATAATCAGCTTTAGGTATATCACACTGTGAAATTAAGGAGAAATTGACAGTTATTGTGACCCCCTTGACCCCTTCAATGATTTTTTTTTTGTGTGTGTGAAATGTCCATATACTACAATCAACAAAATGTATGTTAGCTACATAATGCAAAACCTACTCCCAGTAGAAATAACCACTTTGTCCTCACTGTCCTCTTGCTCATTTGTATAGACAGAGCTTCTACTATGTAATAGTGAAACCAATCATTTGTGCAGCATGTCATTGAAATCTACCATTAGTAATAAAAGGTCTGCTCCAAACTCTTCTGCACCTCTCCACCCCTCAAATCTACATATACCACATTCACAGTTGTGCAAATTTAGGGAAAGAAGAAACTCCTAACAGCAGTACACAACAGTCTCAGGAAGTCACATCTTTTATTCTAACAAGGGTGAGCAACTGATTTCTGAGAAACTGAGCCTTGTAAATACAGGGTGAAGCTGGTCGAATATGTATTTGCCTCATGATAAAACTTTTCTAAGACCCTCAGCTATTCTTTGAGTTTCCTAAAACCTTCACTCCTCACTTAACACATAGTGAAATCAAATTAAAAGCATTTTCCGTATCCAGTATAACATATCCTTTCAACTTATCTAGACTTACATTCAAAAACAGATCTCAAAAGCACACACAATATTGTAACATAAGGTAAAAGATTCCAATGTGGCTGTACTGAATAAAGGTTAATGTTTTCACTTAGCTATTTTACAAAAAAGTCTTGCAAAGAATAATCAGCCTATAACTAAATCCTCTTCTGCATAAAGCAAATTGTTAGCTTTGGCCACAGAATGCACACAACCCTTATCTAGTTTACTTATGATGTTATAGATCATTAATTGGGTTAAGGACAGTCTTTCTTAAGTTACTGAAATTGCCTGACATCAAATTCTGAAATGCTCCTACAGACATTTAGTTAAGACTGCTGTGATGGATTCTGGTTTCAAAGTTATATGCCTAAGCAATACCAAGGTGTTAAATAAATGGGTGGTCTCACATGTGCAGACTAGATCCTGAGTAGGATTCTGTGGAATTCTGTCCTTGGTAGCTTCTTCTACTGTCCTTGATGTTTATTAATAGCCTGTAGTAACAAACTAGGATAAGCCAAACTGTGTAGTGCACAAATGGTTTTGTCTCGTATTTCTTTGCATGTGAACAAATCCAGATATCTTTTGAATTAAAGAGACTGTTAATTACTCAGTGGTTAGATTATTACAAGTCATCATGTCCATCCAAACAGAATGAAGTGCCACTTGACATTATGGTTCCAACATCAGACTGATACAGCCCACTGATAATTTCTACCATTGAAAGCTCTGATACTATGTCAGTTTCTCATTTCAAAAATCTTTCTGCACTATAAGCTGAAATGTTAAGGGATAACTTCACAGAAAGCTAGAAAAAAGGAAAACATATTTTTTCATTATGATGTTCTGTTTTGCATAAGTTTTCAGCATTATTATATTGTGTTTTAATTTTTTCCCTAAATTTGTTACACCCTCAATAAACAAATAGGGACTACTATGGGCTTCTTTTCCCATGGTATACCTACACCTCATAAGATTACCTTGGTCTGTCCATTCATTTAAACCAGGAATATTAAGATTTCTTATTTTCTTTCGCTGTTTTGGAAAGATAATCAGTTTACTGCTTCCAGAGTTTCTCTCTTTGACTTTCTTTAGTAGCTTCTTTCCTAAACAACATTTATAGTACCTTTAGAACTGTTAATAATACAATTGCAAGTTCAGGATTATAGCTCCAGGCCAAACTTTTGGGCTAAGGTGTAAAGAGATCACATCCTGAGCTCCAACAAAGGTAGGGCAAAAGGGCTGGTTTCCCTAAGCAGGAGCAGACATGAGTCATGATCACTGGTTTTGAAGAGGAACTGATTGGTCCCAGCCTGGAAGTGCAAACATTTGCAGCCACAAGCTCTTGATCACAGCTACTTAAATTACTGTCAGCGTGTGAAAGAAACAAAAAAGTATTATGCATATAGATATGCAATATTTCTTTGCTATCTCTACACACCAACTTTTGCTGCAGGCCAAGAAGTATTATCCTCTTTTCTTAAAAGTAATGGTGGTTTCATTGATACAGTGTAGAAAAAAAAGCTTTAGTGTGTATGTATATAATAGCTCTTTGCAACGTTGTATTACTGAAATGTGTCACTGCTTATAAGCCCAAGTCTGTGGTGTGTTAACAAAAGAAGAAAAATCATTTGGCTCTCAAATTTATTTGAAGACCTTTTGTTTCATTTTTATTTTATTTTATTTTATTTTATTTTATCATTTATTTATTTATGACCTAATATCTCTGTTCATATCTGAGTGACATTATGTGACAACTATAATTTGTTCTGTATACTGCTATTTCAATTTGTACTCTATTTTATGTAATGTATAATGTTTCTTTTTCTTTTTATTGCTGTTGATGTTATTGGAGCTTTTCTCCTCGAGTCTCCACTGAAAATGTTTTTTTTTTTGTAACTCAGCTGTCCAAACCGGTTAACAAATGTGAAATAAATAAACAAACAAACTGAAAAAAATCGGCTTTGCAGTTTGTACTAGGCTTAGGATTTTTTAATGTTTACATGTTGCATCCCCTTATCTTACTGACTTGTCTAAGCCACAGACAGTCTCTAAGAGGCATCATAGTATGTGAAGTATTCTGAAAAAAAAAAACATAATGCAAGATTTCATAGAAAGACAAATCAGTGTAGAAAGATATTGTAGAGAGTCAGAAGCTGAAAACAAGTAGTTTGATACCTAAAACGTTTTTTTTTTTTTTCCTTTAAATGCCACATTCTTGTTGCATAAAATGGAAATTAAGGTACTTTACAGTGAGGAAAAAATATGTCTAGGTGGTATTGTCCTTTAACAAAAAAATAATCTGTGGTGTTGTACAAAACCTTAGTCTTCTGTACTTGCTAACAGCACAGTCCAGTTATGTAAATGGAAACACCGTATAACAGCCCATGTTAGATTATATTGTAATAATGTTGCTAGCATCAAAATCAACGAACATCTTATCACAAGGTAGCCAGAACTGGATTGCTGAACAGTATCTCACAGTGCTTGAAACTTTGGATAAATCTTCATTACTACAGCGATTAGAGCAAATCTACATCTGTTTCACACACCGTCTAGTGTGAAACAGATGTAGATGCGGATTTGGATTTGGCTATTATCATTCTGAAACACAAATACCCATGTGTGATTTATGGGTTCCAGCTTGCAGTATATCATTGTAATTCAGAAGGTTTGCAAAGAGCCAGAATACATGATTTTTAGCTTCCCTATTATGCCTTTATAAAACAGACTGCTGAATTTTGTTCTGCAGAATGTTATGGCTCAAACCATCAAAGTTGGCTTAAAAGCAGTTCTGAAGTATAATATCAAATAATATGTGATCCTTCAGAAAAGGAACACAAGGGAATTCCTCTTAGTCTCACATACACAGATCTCAAATTTATTATATATACGTAGGAAGTGTAAAGGAAGTGTTTACCGCCTGCAGAAAAAAAAACATACTGAAACGAGTACTTTCAGTTTATGAAACGAGTACTTTCAGTTTTAATATTCAGTATATTTCTTTGGTCACTGTTTATTTTTCATAATTCAAGGACTCACAGTTATACCAGGGAGCCAACAGATATATATATATATATATATATATATATATATATATATATATATATATATATATATATATATATATGTTCTAAGCCTGAACAAGTCTGAGCTTTGGTAACATGACACATACATATAGTAACTATTTCAGCATAGTTACACTGAAACTGCTGCACCATGATGTACAAACTGTATTGACAATATTCACTCCTAACACTTTCAAACTAGATCTCTGTTTAGTGATTTCTACAAAGCTGATGGAAATAGGAATGCCTGTAGCACTGGAACACCACTGTTGTAAAATCACTTTTTCTTCTCTTTTCACCTATGATACACCCTCTAGACATATATCATTCCTTGACTACCCCTCAGTGAAGTATGTGACCTTAGACTGGTTTTTAGTGAACCCAGTTGCTAATTATCGGTCTGCATACAAGAGATCACTGTTGGTTATTAACCACCACTCCAGTTCTAATGCTGGTAAAGAACAGATTGAACTATTTATCAAGCTGCAGTGTGAAGTATAACACTAAATCATGACATTATCTTTACAAATATTGCACTCAGTAGGATCCTATTAGATAATTACCTTCTACTTCAAACCCACTAATTAAAAATTATAATATGATATGTTATGATATAAGACATATGTTCTGGCTAGTATCAGTGTCAGTCTTTGGAGGACTGAAATCATGTGAAGTCTCATTTTGGTAATGCTGATGGAGAGAGACATTAGGGTTCAGCTGTGCCACCTTACTCAAATGTGGTAGCCCTAACTACAGCCCTACACATTACAGTTTAAATAACCTTCTCCTTAAACATGACACACAGATATGATATACTGTCCTTTAACCTAGAATATTAGTTAACCTAACCCTTACTCTTAAACCTTAAAGCGTAAAACCACTTTTAAAAGTTGCAAGATACTTCCTGCTGCAACAGAAAAAAGCAAACTGAACTACTTAACAACTTTTAAAGCTGTTATTCCATAACGTTAAAGGGACACTTCTCTTCTGGCTTATGTCTGTGTGGTAGTGTTAAGTGTTTTAAATCTTGGTATGTGCTCTTATGTGGATTTGTTTGTAACTAACAGTATATTGGAGCAGATAAAGCTTCATGTACTACAGGAATTACAATGAAGTCTCTTTATCATAATTAACTAATGTGTTCTCAACATGTTTGTTGAGATTCACCCCGTGAGCCCTGCTGTTGAGATACATTTCTTGACATCTATGTCTTGAACATGTAACAGCTTGGTTATGATTAGAGACCCAGTCATAATCCTCTTTGTTATATGCATATGTCAAGTAGAATGTAATATTTAATGTTTGCTAGTCTGTATACATTAGTCATAACACTTACAGTTACATATCATTATCATTAGTGTGCCTTGGAAAAATTAGAAGGGACAGAGTGATGAACTTAAAGCCTTTTGACGTCATAAAGTGTTCTTTAACAAGCTGTTTGATAAGAGTCTAAATAGCATCAGGAAAAGAGGCTCTCTGAAACTCTCAGTTGAAGGCTGAGGCAAATCCAATGGTAATAAGTGATAATTTAGATAATACATGGAGAACCCAACAAGCGAGAAAGGGAACCAGTAGATATTATTTATCAGCTAAAGATCTGACTTGAAGTAGGATGGGGAGTGATGTATTCTAAGAGGGATCATGATTTAATCAGCACTGTAGTGGACAGAGTTAAAGGTGTACACTGAGTTTTGTTCTACAGTCCTGGGTTTGACTGTCATTTTCCGCTTGCTTAGCTTGTGAGTCTAAAAGAGCTACTTAATTAGGCAATGCTCCAATGACATCTCCAGACTAAAGTATTTAGTCATGGTGGGCTTACCTAGTCATACATTTGTAATACAAAATAGTAATAGGTAAATGCAGGAATGTGTAAATGAATTGCAGGAGTAAGGCAACTGTAATGAGACAATGTTTCCACCTAGATACAAGGTAGCAAGTTTACTACGTGCCATTATATGTGCCCTGTTTCGTTGTTTGTTTATTAACTGTTTCTTATATCTAAACTTGTTTTCATGATAGAAATAAACAAAACACATATTACATGATATATAAATAAAGTGATGCTGTTGACTTACAAACTCTTACAATTACTTGCGGCTTTCTTCCCCTTGAATACTGGCAGCTGTATGTACAGCCATTCATTGTCTTTATTTTTTATTAAGAATGTTCATTAAACATTCAGCACCTAACAATATGGAAGAGATATTCATACTGAACCTGATAAACAACACTGTCAATCTTGGTAAATGTATGGCCCCCCATTTAATGTGCTTGAGATACATTAACTAGACCGACAGCATAAAGAACTGGGCAGTTACATTCATGTCATTCAATATCGCTTTTATCTTCCCCCAACAACATATTACATTACTCTAACTGTTGCAGATTAGCTGATTTGCCATCTGATACTGACTGCAGGACAGTCTTTCTGCAATTTATTTTTTCTTTGTAAAACAGAGTTCACAAGAACACAGCTTCCAAATGAAAAGAAAGGCATGCTATTCCTTGCTCTGCTGCAACAGTGAGGGAGTTTTTTTTTTTTTGTTTTCTAGCTGCCTCTGAATAGGCAAGAGAAACTGATCTGTCTTCAGTCAAAAGAGTTACGTTTTCATGTGTAAGATGAAACGCCCTCTATTTTTCACTATGGTGATAGCAGGAGGGAAGAAAAAGATTCCTCTGCCAGTTTAGCCTTACATTCAAAGGCTTGAGTGCTTCTCCTTAGCTGGAACTGAGTTTTGGGTGGCTTTAAGAGCAAAACACCTGGTTTAGCCTTAAAATGTCCTGGATACTTTAAGGAGACAGACAGAAAGACAAAAAAAAGTGACCCTTGGAAAAGAACTATGAATTTTGGTCTGGAGTTCACTGGATTTTCTGAATGAATTTCATAAGGATACTAAGATCTAATTTTATGGGTGAAAGTAGCTGGGAGCCCTCCTAAAAGGGCAGTATAACGGGGCACATTGCTTCAGGTACTGTACTTATTCATGTAAACAACAGATCACTGCTTTTTTATCTAGTGTATTTCCTATTTGAATTCTTGTTTAAGAATAATCTTTGTTGTGCATTTTCTTCCTATCTCCATTCAGTATTGTTTGCATTTATTAGCATGATAAAAGTTTACTTTGAGACTGCTCCTTACTTTCATCAGAAAAACTTTCTGCAAACTTTCTTAAACTTATTTTATTCTGTTAATATTTGTTGATCTCACTTTGAATGTTTAGTGGTGATATGATTACTTCTTAGAAAAGCATGTCTGTGTGATAATTAAGTATCCTGGTTCATGTAGTATCCTATTCAAAGATATATGGGCATACTTTACCTGCAGACTTTTACTGTGCATTTACAGAGACTATAATCATTAATTGAAATTATGGAGCCACGTCATAGAGATGTTACATTCAAGTTTGGTATGGTTAGTGGCACACTATAATTCTGCTTTAGTGCAGTAACATGGACTACTAAGTGAAAAATATTGTTGAATGATCAGGGCAGCAAAATGGTCTGTTCTAATGTTGGCTTCTGTTTACTTTCTGATAATGCATAGTCGATATCTACAAACTTCTAAGAAATATAATCTGCAGAATACCTAGCACCAAGCCTAACAAGACTGACAAACGCATAAATAACTGACACAGACCAGCCTATTAATCACCGTATTCCATCTGGTAAATGAACGCTGTAGTTTTATAAAAAATTCTATCAGCAAAAGCACCCATGTACTTTGTTTTCATACTGCTGCACTGTGGATTTATACAGCTTACTGTGCTGCAGTTACTTTTGTCTCTTAAATATCTGACTTCAACTTGCATCCCAGTTCACCCATGAAGAGCCCAGTGGATGTGACCCATTTAATTAAATTTATTTTTTTCATTCATTTATGGCTTGTTGACTTGGTTCGTCTCCCTAGGCATTGTTTATTTTCAGGGGTGATCCAAGGTAGCATTCACAATGAGTAGGGGACACTCGGGGGGGGGGGGGTAGATTATTAGTAGAATATAGTAGGGTATTTTAACAGTGGTTCTTTCTTGATATTAAAAGTAGGTTAACAAATGACTTATGAATGTAGAGATGTGCAGCATGTAAATAACTGATGATATAAATAAAGTACCATAGAAATGATCAATGTGCTTAAGAAATTATTTTGCTAGCACTGGGTGAGCTAAAACACTGTATCTTTTTTTTTTTCACTGTTCTTACTTAGAAATGTATTTGACTTTTTGTTTTATATCATTGAGTTTTCTGACAAGACTATTTAGGAATGAAAGTTCTATATTTGATTGGCTATATTTATAGTGAAGCATATTTATTTAAACGTTGTTATTACAATGTTTAAATATGTGACTTTAGTTTTAACTGCATGACCTTTGGATTTTTACTGAAGTACCCTGACTCTTTTTGATAGGATCATTTAAATCAACATGAGCTTCCACCACCTTATGCAGATGAATCTAAAAGGCAGCACTTGAAATAAGTAAATATGACCACAGGATAAAAGGTGAAACGTCCATATCTACAATACATTTTCTGTGGCTGTTTCACTGCATTAAAGATCTCGTAACTTTTTTAGGACTATCGTAGATGTCACTAATGAATTATGATATATCAAAATCATGTGAGTATTCAGTTTAGAACGGTTAATTCAGTGATGCATCTGACTGGGACTTTCTGCTTCCAAAATGGCACTTACACTGCATCATAACTTTGCACCTCTTCTTGACCATGAAGTGGTTTCAGTATGTTATACAGACATGTTTCTCCTCAGTCTGCACCCCTGAGTGCTGATTAACTTTACTAAGGTACCACCGTTTATAGGGAAGGAAGGCGAGAGTATGAATTTTCTCACCATGACTCACCGGCAGCATAATGCGGTAATGACTGTCTGTTTCATTTCAGGCTGATGATTCAGATTGCTAATGCAGCAGTGTGGAGACCCTTGGCCAGTAGCTGCTAGTCTTATTTAGTAGCAGGAAATGCTTCACCTTTGCAACAGCTGTGATACTATTACTACTAATGATGTCTTGTGTCAAAGTGTCAGCGTGCTAAGTCATGTTAGTGCTGCAGGTTATGCAGGTTATTAGGAAGTCACATCATTTGAATTCCTACACATGCTCTTATCACACAAGGACTTACAACTACTACTGAGGACAGAAGCACATCTATTAATAATGTTATTTACTGCTTTATCTAATGTTAGGACCCAGGTAGTCCTACAAAGGCCAATACCATACCCTTTTTTAGACACATTGAGAAAAGTGAAAAAAAATCATGTACCTTGATCAGCATCATATGTTACAAAGGTAAGAGAAATGGAATGTAAACCATCCTTCAACATTGCTTGTACTATTCATCTGCCAGAGAGCTGTAATTGTTAAATATATTTTATCTGTGGGTGGGCATCAGCTATAAACTGTATAATTTATTCTTACTATGCAATTTAAACTGCCTAGTCCAGATCTGAATCACAGCCTTATGTCAACCGCACAAGGAAAGAGAGAAGGAAACATTCTGCTACTAGGGATTACATACTTCTGGCCTCTGACGATAAAGTAAAATAACGGAATCCTTCAGTTGCCTGTAAGGTCATGACTTCAAATTAATTTTCACATAATGCTTTGATAAATTATTAAAGAAAATCTCTGAAAAACTGTGAACTGTGCACCTCCTATTCCAAAGTAGCTTGGAAGGTATACAGAATAAAATAAAATCTATCAACCAGTACAGAACTTTATGTCTGGGCTTTTTCAGCACAACGGTGGTAGTTGATTCAAGAGAAATCATCATTATTCTCAGTATTATTAGAAAATAATAATAATAAAAAAAAAATGACAAAAACTTTATATGTGGTATGAAAGAAATAAGAAAAGGGAGGTACACATAGATGCCCCCATTGCTGCAAAATAAATGATAATACATTCTAAACAGTGAAAGTGTCATATATACCAAACACTACAGTTTCAAAAGAGCAGAATAACCTCTCCCAACTCTGAACTAAAGGTACTGATTCTGTTGTTTTTATTCTCTGTCTTCTTTCCTCCTAGTCTCTCTCTCTCTCTCACACACACACACACACACACACACACACACATAGATATATAAATATTTATCGACATATGTATCTATATATGTCTCTATAAATATCATGTGTATTTATGGAGAGAGACAGAAAGACACACAAATAGTTAGATAGAAATAAAAACTCATTTCTGCTTTGGTAAAGTACAGTATGAAAATAAGTAAATAATATAAAGAAACAAAACTACTAAAAATGCAGTATACTTCTAGAGAGGGTAAATAGTGATGTTCTTCATCTAACATGATAATCTATGAAAAATCAAATGAATTAATCTCCTATGTCAGGTTCCTCACAATGTTTTGAAATTTGTAAAGCTTCACTATAACTTACCTTTCTCCATGCTGCAAGATCAACATGCATATTTTTCATATTATTCAGGATCCAGTATTCTACAACTGACCAACATTGTGTATAAGTATTCAGAATTCCAAACCAGACAACTGGCTTACATCTTAGAGCTGAAATTAGTTCATAGAAGCAAAGAAACATGTCATACATGGGATTTCAACAAATATTTTACTTACTGTGATAGTCTTGATTTATGTATGCTTTATTAATAAATGTTTTATGTGTTTTGTTTGGTTCAGATATCTTGTCTGATGTTTTTCCCCTACCTTTTAGCTTACTTATATTTTCATACATAATACATAGCCTAGAACTGTGCACTATTTACACTGTGTTGCTATGAAGTATTTTCTTTCACTTCATTACTTATTTTATGGACTTTCCTCTTATAATGTTATGCACAGTATGGGAGGGTTTGCATTTTTTTATTTTTATCAAAAGCTGATAATGTTTTTGTCCTTTTATTTTTCTGTATGAATTTATTTATTTAGTGCTGTCATTTATTCTACCATGTGTTCTTCACATAGAACTTCCATACTCACTGAAAATAGGTAATTTTGGATTAGTGTATTAAACTCATGAAGATTGAATAAATGGATGAATTACTGAATGAATAAAAGATGATACTGTACACCTGTTAACTATAGACTGTGGATCCATTCAGACTGCATGCCACCATACTGATATCACCTGATTACCTGAGTAATTACCTTGGCAACTCCCAGCTCTTTATAGAAATGAAACCTCTCAAGCCAAGATCAGACTTTACCGACCTGTTATTCAGCCCTTCCTGCCATTAAGAAATTTTGATAAACCTGCCCCAACTCCAGATCTCTGATCAACAGGGTCTTCATTTGCAGATCATCTCAATATTCAAATACCTAGTTACCCGTTCCATTTTGAATAAGTAACAACATCATCTATAGGTTCATAGGTGTGTACTAGGCTAATGGCCCTGGAGCCTTTGCAAGCCTAGCCCATAGGATTACCCTGGCATCGTGTCACCCGACCTTAGTTCCCAGTGCCTCTGTCGAGTAGAATCACTGGAGTGATCTCCGGGGTGAATTTTCTATTTCTCATCCACTCATCAAGATTTCTCTTGAAGAGGGCCAGTGAGGCTCTCCGCTTGACATGTATGGGAAGTCTATATCATAGCATGGGCAGCCTCTGGGTTATGAACCTTTCCCTCAGCTTGTTCTGTTGATTTTGGTAATGAGGTTGAGGTCTCTGGAGTGTGTAGTGCGGAGGGATTAGGATTTCTTTAGATGTAGCATTTCTAACAGAGCTGGGTTAGACATGGCTTTGTAAGTCAAGCAGTGATCACCTTTAAGTAGGCAATATGAAACAGAGAATAGTTGGAGTTTTTTGAGTCTGTCCATATAGGACAAGTGTTTAAGGCCTAGGATCCTCTTTGTGAGGTACGTTTGTGGCCTCTCCAGTTGTTGCAGGTGTCTAGTGAGGTACATGCCAAATGAGGCATTGTACTCAATGATTGGCCTAATGTGGGAAGAGAGGGAGACAATGACCTCTTACTTCCTGGATGCAAAACCCCTAGTAATGAGATGTGCCACACAGAAGCACTTTCTGACCATAGTGGCAATGTGGTGGTCAAAAGAGAGGTTGCTGTCAACCTGTGTTCCCAGATCTCTTATAATGCCTTCTGTGTTCATTGGACTACCATCAATGTGGTAATTCATGGGAACTGGGTTTTTCTCAAAGGGGATGATTACACATTAATATAGAAGGCCTTGCAGTTGTCTTTATTATCTGCTGCAATTCTGTTTTCATAGCTAACTTTAGAGGATTTGATGAGGGATCTCAACATTTTGTTGAGGCTGATAAGGGAGTTTTTCCAGGCTTGGGACTTCACCTGGTTCTGACACCATTCGTTGGTCTCAGTGAAGTCCTTCTGTAGGATGTCAGCATCACTTGGGGAGTTAATTATGGCACCCAACTTGCAATCATCTGTGAACTTTGTCAGCCAGAGTCCCTTTGTGTTAGTCTGGACTTCAGAGAAGTAGATACCAAACAGGAGAGGACCCAGGACCGAAACCTGTGGCACTCCACTCGTGACTGGTTGGCAATCTGACTTGGAGTCAGCTACTTTGACACTGTGGGTTCTATCTGTGAGCCAGTTTGCAACCCACCTAGTGATATAGGGGTCGATGCCTAGCTTAGTGAGTTTTTCTATGATTCCTGAGTGGGGAATGGTATCAAAGCCTTGGCCAGATCAAGGTAGGCTGTATGAACCACCTTGCCTTTATCCACAGCTCTGTTGACTGACTCAAAGAAGTCGACCAGATTGAGCAGACATGATCTACCCTTCACAAAACCAAACTGTGTGGGATACAGAGTTTGGAGATTCCCTATATCCTTGTCTATTAGGTCCATAATGATGTGTTCCATAGCTTTGCATATCAGACTCATCAGGCTAATGGGGCGATTGTTACCAGGGTTTGTAGTCACTTCTCTTTTGTGGAGAGGGATGACTGTAGTAGAGTGCCATTTGGTAGGGACAAAGCCTGAGGTGAGGCTGTGATTGAACAGGGCACATAGGTGAGGTGCCAGTTCACTCTGTAGTTCATGTAAAACACAGCCATGGATATTATCAGGTCCCATAGAATCTGTATTCTTGGCCTTGGACAGTGCTGTTTTAACCTGTGCAGCAGTACTACGGGGTGCCTGGAAATCTACTGGCATTGTGATTGGTCCTTTGATGGGGGAGAGCGGAGTAAAGTTGGCACTGAATCTGTTGGTCAGTATATTGGCAATATCTGTTGGCACGGTATAGGAGGTGCCACTGTGCAATAGCTCCAAGCAAATCTGGGTATTGCCTTGGAGATTCTTTACATAAATATAGAAGGCCTTGCAGTTGTCTTTATTATCTGCTGCAATTCTGTTTTCATAGCTAACTTTAGAGGATTTGATGAGGGATCTCAACATTTTGTTGAGGCTGATAAGGGAGTTTTTCCAGTCTTGGGACTTCACCTTATTCCACATCAGCTTCCTCCTTCTGTTGTAGAGTTTGTTTATGGCAGGGGACCACCAGATTGGCTTCCTTTTTTTGGAGGAGAGCATCTTGGTTCTATTGGGTATGGCAAGATCCATGCATTTGTGTATGTGTTCGTACAGGGCATTAGTGTATTACTCGGAGGTCATGCAGCTGTTCTCCAATTGCATGGGTGCTGTGAAGTTATCCGCCTCTGTTTTTAGGAGCCTGAAATTAGCTTTGGAGAATTTTTTTATGGTGGTTACTTTTGCGGGGGGGGGTATGTGGATTTCCAAGGTGATTAGTTTGTGGTTGGATCTAACCAGGGAGGAGTTGATTACTGGTATAGAGCAACAGTCGTCCATGTTAGTAATGACCAGGTCAAGGACGTTGTTACCTCTAGTGGGGGTAAGAATGAGCTGGTCCAGGGCATTGGAATTAATGAATTCCAGGAAACGTTGGGCAAGTGAATTGGTACATGAGTAGTTTTCCCAGTTAATGGAGGGGTAATTGAAGTCACCCAGTATGAGAGTGATAGATTGAACCGTGATATTCTCCAGGGTGCTTAGGAATGTGGAGTGTGAGTCTTGGTACATGGTTGGGGACCTGTAGCAGGCTATGACCTGAATTGCTGCCTTACCCAATGTTAGCTGCACCTGAAGTATCTCTGATGCATCATGTTGGGCTACCAGTCTGGAGGTATGCGCATCCTTTATGAATATGGAAACACCACTGCCTTTGGAGCTTCAGTCCAAGTTCTGAGGCCGAAAGGTGTGGAATGAGTTATAGTCTGGTAGTTCAGGGGTGCTTTTGCTGCCTTGAACCAGGTCTCTGTTACAGCACAAATGTTGATGTTCTACATTTTAAGGAGTGCTTCGAGCGAGTGCATTTTGAGATTTAGACTTTTAGCATTGAGTAGCATGACCCTCAGATTGCATTTGTTTGTAGCTGTTATGGTGGTAATTTGGTCTTTGGAACCCCACCTAAAAAAGGCACTATAGGGGTGGCAAGATCCTTGGCCAGTATCCAGAAGCCCAGGGGTGACAGATGCAGGCCATCTCTGACAAAGCATTGAGGTCTGTCAATCATGTAATCCCAGGCAGACAAATACTAGATCCCCTTAGAATGACACCAGAAACTTAGCCAATTGTTGAACTCAATCATTTTCTGCTTGTACTGTGGTATAATTCTGGGTGATGGTAGGAGTCTGCTCAGGGCTAGGGTCATACTCACCTGGGCTACATAATCCGAGAGCTCCTCCATGTCTCTTTTCATGTAGTCCAGGGAGGTACATCTCAGGTCATTCACACTCACATGTCCAATGACAGAGTCATATTTGTACCTGTTGTTGAGGGACCTGAGTGCGTGGGTTATGTGGTGGATCTTGGCACCTGACAGGCAGCTGAATGTTACTTTCTCCTTATTCAACCTAGTGAGTGGGACATCAGTGTGCCTCACTATCGAATCACTTATGACTTGTGTGTTGGGTATGCTGTTTTGCCTTAGGGGCTTTGGTTGAGTGGCACACTGTTTAGGAGGGTTATGTGTCTCATGATTAGTGTTGTGTTGTGATGGTCAAGTGCATTTCTGCCCTGTAGGTCTCTGCTGTTTGGGTAGATTTTTATTGAGAGCCAACGTGAAGGTTGGTGTGTGGTTTGTGTTTTTATGTGAAGGCAGTGCTGGTGTGTGTTCTGGAGGGCTACGTGTTCCATGTGGTGTGGTGCAAGTGTTGACCTTCTCTTGACCAGCTATTCCAGTCTTGGCTGGAGAGTGCGTGGCTTCCAGATTGGATATATAAGTGCATCTCTCCAAGTCTGAGTATTGGGAGGTAAGAGGAGAGGGTTATCAGTGTACATGAGGCAGTTGCTACATTGCCTCTGGATGGCCAAGTTCACCAGGTTAACAGGAGAAAGCAGAGGGAACTGACATTTAGACATGCCTGGATGGGTGGGCATTAATAATATGTACTGGAGTTTCCTTGTAGAACATTTAGTGCTGGTAGCACTTTTATCTGCTACAGTAGTTGCTAGTAAAAGTGCAGGAGAGGAGAGAACTAGCAGATCTCAGAAGCTTACAAACAGTCCAGGATACAACAAATCTGTATCTGGACTGGACTAGTTACAGAAAAGGCAGAAAACATTTTTTTTTTTTTTTAGTAGAAAGTGAAGAGACAGAAAATAATGAGACAATTCAATATTCAGAAGATAAAGGGGTGGGCTTTTACTAAGTTCTCACTATAAACAGTAGAATGAGCTGATGTAATGTGACTGGGGGGGGGGTGTCTGGTATCAACTTTACATCAGAGGCTGGCAACTCAAAGCCACCAAGACTTAAGACCACCACAAGAACTGGGTGGGTGCTAAAACACAGTTGTACAGATTACAGAGATATGTATTAAATGAGAAGTGCAGAGACAACTGGAAATAAACACTTATCTTTTCTCAATATCACTGCAGGCAGTAGGTCAGTCTCTCTGCAGCTTAGAACAGCTTCAGCAAATAGGTATAGCTGATTTAAAACTCTGGCTATTAAAGACTAGGGTTGCCACTTTTCTATTGTGCCATTTCCTGACAAACAAGCCCCGCCCATGCACAGTCAAGCCACACCCATGCCCTTTAATAGCCACGCCCCTTTATTCTAGAACCCTTCAGCACAAGTCTTTAATATCACATACAGTTACCACTAAGTAGAAAAATGTGCAAGTCAGAAGTAAATTAAAACAAAACTTTATTTAGCAATACTTCATTCAAGGGTTCACTACATACAACAGTTCATCACACACAAGCATGGGAAAACTAACCCTTCAGCACAAGTCTAATATCACATGTAGACAGTACTAAAATGGAAATACAATTACTTAGATATAAAAACACCAATTCATTCAAAGCAGTACATTAAGGGTTCACCACAAACAACAGAACATCAAAAATGACAGCACTGGATGAAAAAGAAAAGCAACTGTTTAAAGTGTCTTCACAATTTTGCCAGAAATCATTGCTTATACTTGAAGCTATATTTGGCATTTGATCTAGCAGCCTCAAGTAATGGCTGGTTATTTTTCACAAATGAATAAAATTGTGAACAACTCATGTTAAAGTTTAGCTTGACCTGCAACTCTGCCTTCACAAGAGACACAAACATTCTATTTCTTGTATCAGTCCACGCATTCCCCATACATGGCCGGCCTTAGGCATAGGCGAACTAGGCGACCGCCTAGGGCGCCATACAGGCCGACCTTGTAAAGGGCGCAATTTTGACTTATTTATTGTTTTATTTTAATTAGTTTAATTAGTGCATTCTTTCTTCCCAGTGCCTGCAGCAGGTGGTGGGAAGAAAGAATGCACTAACTAAACTAATTAAAACAAACAAAAAAAAAAAATACAAGGGTGTCGGAACCATGAGGGGGTGAGTGCCCTCCCATTTTTACAGCTGCAGCAGGTTGATTGCGGTATTCACATCTTCTCCTTTAACGAGAATCATGCGTGCTTACGCCAGCTTGGAAGTCAATTCAATTTGCAGTCCCATGCAAATTTTAAGCTAGCAGTTCCATGAAGTGGTGGGCTAAGTCCATGTGGCAGTTTGATTTAGAAAGAAGGTGAGTAAGTGTATGCGTGTGTAATTCAAACCATTTGTTTCTGTATGCGAGATGTATTTTCCACGCTTGTGTAGTGTGGGGTGTTTGATAAAACAACTAAAGAGCCAGAAACCACTTGGTGGTGGAGCTTTAAAATTTTAAAATTTTGTTTATTGGTTAATTAGACTAATTAAGACATTTTGTATAAACTGAGGGTGGCACCAGTACTGTTTTATCTGAAGAAGTCTCATTTGGCAGACGAAAGCGCTCATTTGTTTTGGAAAATAAAGAACTGAAGATTTACATCACTAGTGGCTTGGAACCTATTTTGTTTTTCTATTGCGAGAGAAAGAGTGTGTGTGTGTGTGTGTGTGTGTGTGTGTGTGTGTGTGTGTGTGTGTGTGTGTGTGTATAATCTCAACCAGTGTTAAAAGGTCACTCGAGGAAACATCAAGTGCTTTCCTGTAACTATCAAAAATGGAACTACAAGAAGAGTCTAAAATAGATAATGTTTAAGAGAGAAAATCATAGATTTGGTTTGGATGTCTTAAAAAGAACAATGCAGTTGAACCAGGAACTGAATAAGTGGAAAGAAGCAGGAACTAGCAGTAGCAAAAAATCCTCATAATTTTGAATTAGTTTAGCATTTCATATATTTTAGATATCTTATTTACAAGTACATGGAATAAAAGTGGACCAAATAAACAACCCTGTGATGCTCCAACAGTGAGCCAATACTGATAGAAATGTCAAAGACTGAAGCAAAACTGATTTCATGAATTCCAGGTATGTAAAAAAAGTAAGAATTCAGAGAAATTCAGCTGAAGTAGAAGTCGTGATTGCTCCATTTTACAACCTGGGTAGTAGCATTATGGTAACTTTTTGAACCACTTCATTGCACTCAAGATAATAACTTCAGATTAATACTCAGATGGTAGAACTAATAATGAATTGTTGAACTTCATGATAGCATGTTAGTCTTCTAGAGTTAATCAGAGTTTAATACTGTACCATAAGAAAATATATGAAAATGAATTGGAGATAAATTATGTACTTTGCAGCACTAAAGTCATCATTTGATGGAAAACTAGAAAAAAAATAGTAGTGGAAGTTTATGTGCATTTTATATCCCAAGCATTATTAAATTTAAAAATTAAGTATGTTAGATGGTTAAAACTTATTGACTGAGTTAATGTTAAACAAAGCTAGACCAGATGAAAGAAAATATGCCAAGACCATTTCAGTTCTGCTAAGGGAAATTTCATTTCTGGTGTTAGAAAACTGTATATATTGACTTTGCAGGGCCTTTCAAGCACAATGCATTTATGATTGTGGTTGTTGTATATTCAGAATGACTGTATGTAATTTGCATGTCTGACACTGCACACATGAGCTACCATGTTGGTTTAGAAGATTATTTGCTGTTTATGGGTTACCATACCACACTATACAAATAAGGGACTCAACAAAATGAAATTATCTTTTCAACTATTGCAACACATCTTCCTTATACCCATGGCTATGCAGAAAGTTATGTTGACTCATTTAAGGGTGAAATGAAGATGCCAACAAATACTATATTGAAACTGTATTCAATGCAAAATGTTAAGTTTCATTAGTTTTGCTGTATTATGCAACTATAGTTTCATAAAAAAGAAGTCACCTACAGAATTTATTCTTTTACAGACTTATAAAATTGAAACATAGGATCTAATTCTAAAAGGTTTGTTCTCAGTGTAAGCCTGATTTATAGTTATGCCTTATAATGGAGTAATTCACTTATACTGAGAGCTTCTTTGAAGTGTGGCCATTGATTGGACTAAATCAAACTTAAGTGTGGCTGTGAGGAATAACTAGTAGCTGCAGAAATGTCAACACGATAAACATGCAAACAACAGTTTCTTTCATAAGTGAGACTCATTGCTTATTTGGCATACAGCAAGAAGAAAGCAAAAGTAGATGCAGGACTGGTAACTGAATATAGATGGCATTGTTTTCCAGACATATGATAATGAAATAAGAAATCAAGGGATGGGCCAGTCTTAATATTCTGAACATATGTATCCAGGTACAGAAAAAATTGACTTTATGTTGAGAATTGTCAACATGGTGAGAGCAAATTAAAGTACTGGAAGGTACCCACACACTTTTTAACATAGCATTTTTTATGGTCTTGTGAAATCATCATAATAAATTCAACAAGCAAAACATGAAAAACAACAGTGGCAGAGGTATGTATATAAGTATATTAAAATGTACATTCTTGGATGGTTCTGTTCTTTTAATTGATTAGATTCAAAACCCATCGTCATGTAAATATAGCCACTGCCCATCTCATTTTCAACAGTCATAAGATGGCGATCAGCTCAGGACTTCCCAATTCCAATCAGACAAAATAAAATCCCACACAGAAAGAGGTGATGCTTCAAATTAGACTTGATAGGTCAGGGAGAAGCAACATAAAATAGTTTGCCTTAAAAAAAAAAAAAAAGGCAATGGATAAAAGTCACAAACATACAGACTCATAAAGTCATGTTGGGCTCACACTCCATTTCACATCTCCTAGCGAGTGGCTTAAAGTCAGCAGGTCAGACAGAAACATGTGCTTCTATATGATAACTAGCTAAGTAGCTGAGTTACAGGTCTGAAAGATATCAAAGGCTCATTTTATCATCACTTCTCTCTGCTGTAGGAGACATTGATACTAAATAAACATTTAAACTAGTCCTTGGATGGTTCATTTTGAACATTTTGAAAATGTATATTGTAATGTAAGCAATTTATTCCCCACGATTGTTAAGGCAAAAACATTTTGGTCATTATCAATGACCTCCCTGCAGCTTTGAGACTGTGTAATGTCTCAGCTCCCCAAATTGCTTATAAAAGGGGAAAGGCTCCCACAAATGTTGAGGAAAAGCTAGAAAAACTGAAATGGCTACTATGGATACATGTTTGTGACAATGGTCATTTTGCTTTTATGCTGAGACTTCCTACAGAGATGCAGTGTCAAACAAAAATTCTGTCTCTTATTTAAGAATGTGTGAATAATCAATTATGTCTCAGTGTATTTAAGAGATAAATGTACTTACTGAAGGTTTTTATTTTAATATTTTTTTTGTTTTGTACTGACTATTATTATTTTGCTACGTTAGTTAGCTCGGTTTTCGCTATTTTATTTTATTTTATTTTTTAAATTCTGTCTCTGATATATCATCATCCCAAAAAGGCTGAATACTCTCAATGTCCTTCATTGTATTTCTCAAGTCAAGATTTTGAGTTTGCCATGTTTGGTTTGCAACTAACATGCAAATGGATGATGTATATATGCCAATGCCTGAAATATACAGATGTGAGTCTTGGCATAGGGGATAGAGCAAGTACACCTCCTTGAATCTTAAGAGGATATATTACTCCCAGTAAATGTAGTTAGGTTTTAAGACTTGTGTCAGAAGAGGAAAAATAAAATGGTAACCATTTGAAATGTATGTGACATCCTCAGTAAATGCTGTAATATAAAAACTGAAAAGCTGAAAAATATGGACTTATATATAATAAGTACAAGATGGCTATTTCTCAGAATATTTTATTTTCTCTGATGTATGGCGATCTCAAAGTTGGTATATTTCAGTCTGGGGAGATTGTGGAGCTAGTCTTCATATTGGGTTTGTATTATAACCTCAAACTTGTAAAAGTTCGAATGTCACGTGGTCGACACCATATGATCAAACTTTTAGAAGTTCGAAGGTTAAATCAAATGGCTCTGTACGGCACAGAATGGGAAAAGTTCCCTTTTCTGCACTTAAGTGCGATCTCGGATTTGGTATATTTAAATAGCGGGGGTGTCGAGGATGCAGTCCCATGTGGGGGGTGCATGGGGCTTGCCCCCCTGCTCAAAGCATTTCGGTAAGTTTTTCTTTTTTTATTTTTATTATATGTTAAATGTTTTAAACTTCGCTCATATGGTGTTGATCATATGAGGTTCGAAGTTTAGAAACTTCAAGTATATAATATAGACCCTTCACATGAAGGGTGTAAGGGGGGCATGAACCCTGCAAAAAGAGTTTTTAAAAGAGAGGACCAATGTTCTATATTTACTCTTCTCCTGTATTTTCAGTCTTTTTTTATGGTGTATTGGAAGGTGTATTACCAACACTGACATTTCAACAGGGAGCCAGTAAAACAATATGCATTTACCTGGAATATTAAAATCCTAAAAGTTCTCAAAATCATTCCCTATACAATACAAGGTGGGGTGGAGGGGGTCAGACTTGTTTTGGTACTAAAATCATTATAGTTTGAAACCATTTCATTCAGGTATTGTTTGGATGGTAAAATTTCACTTGTAGACCAATCAAGCAAGCTATCCTTTCTTTCTATAAGTCTTTAACTGTACAACTCATAAATTAAGCCATTACTTGTCAACTTGTATGGTACAACATAAACTGAGCCTTATGTTATGCAAAACAATTGAAAAAGTATCTGCTTTTTAACAAGACTCTTAATATTTAAAGTATAGTTAAACCTGTACAAACAAAATCTGCTAAAAAAATCTTGGGCAGCCAATTTAGTTTAAGATGGAAGTGCTGTTTTGTGCAGATTTGTTTTCACTTACTCATACATGCGTTTCTTTTGGCCCATGCACCAGTGGATTACTACCACTTTTGGGCAGAGATCCTAACAGCAGAATTGCCACTCTAGCTTTAAGATTATTGAACCATGGGATGAATAACTGCCTGCCCCTTCCTTTACAGAAAATGTTAACACATTATTGCCAGGTTTTGTGGTTACCCATAAGACATCTTATAGAATGATGAAAATCTATCTTAGTGTCTTGAAGGAGGTAAGATTCAGCTGCATTACCATTGGTTATAAGGGACACAGCCTCTCAGTTAGATAACTGCTTCTTACTATAGTATACTCAGCAAGAAAGATATGTTTACCAGGGAGATCCCAATACTGTTGAGTATGTTTGTCACTATTAAAGAACCAGTACAGACATGTATCACAAACAAAGGCATGTACATGCCTTTGTACACGATAATGTAACTGTACAAGTATAAAACAGACACTATGAATTTTAATTGTTTTATTAAAAATGCTGCTTTGTAGCCATTCAGTATCCTTCTAGTCTGCCTTTTGCTTATAATTGTAATCTTGTATATACATAATATGACTGTATTCTTACTTTGATGCCTCATTTTTTTATTTTAATAGAAGTAGCTAAGTAGCTTCAGTATTCATTGTTAAAACATTCCTTGTCCTGAAACTCAGATGGTTTCTGTTCATCCATCCATCCATCCATCCATTTTTGCCATTACATATACAGCTCATGCAATTGCAACATCCATTCACATCATCTTTTTCATGCAAAATGTATGTACTCGTGACCGGTTACTGCAGAGATCTGTAATGATAGTTCCCCAAGCAAACCCAAATCATTGTAATGAAAGAAGTTTTGTGTTGCATTTTTATTACTTTTAGTTTTACAGCAAGTACAGAGGGTTGAGATTTTTTTTTGTGTGTGTGTTGTATGATGTGGTTTGTCAAATATGCAACCCAAATAGTCAGACTGCAGGAAAAAAAACAGACCTTCAGGATCTGTTCTGGTACAAGCAGGTATGTCCAAGTCATGTGGTTTGTGGAGTGTATGCATGTGTGCATAATTGGTCAGACTATATGCACTAGTGAATGAGACAGAGTGAGAGAAACAGATTGGTGTGTGCCTTAACTTTCCACAATCCATGAGATTGCCTCTGTTTCTCATAAAATGTGAGGTTTTCTGACAAATCTTTGTAGGCTGCAGTTGCTAAATGACAGACAATTGATGTCCTTCAGAAAATATACATTAATGTTAATGTTAAATCTGTTATTATTACATCCTTTTCAGTGTTTAAAAGGATTAGTTAAAATTTCCCTGATAATGGATTTTTGTCCACTTATTCTTGAGCTAGAAGATTGTGTGCATGTGTGTGTGTGTGTGTGTGTGTGTGTGTGTGTGTGTGTGTGTGTGTGTGTGTGATGGACAGGGGAGACTGTATATGTATGTATGTATGTGTGTAAGAGACAAGGAAAAGATTGGCAAGTGGCTTGATTCTCAACTGTCCAAGTTCACAAAATATACATGATTTTATCTCAGGTTTTGGTTTATGCCTTGTATAACTTTTGATGTGGGTTTTCATGCTGTTTCAATGAATGTGAGTTTTGCCATTTCAATGAATATGAGTTTCAAGGGCAGACAAGTTTACTACTCATGCTAAGTCTGTTTTCATTGTGAGACTGTATTGTTTGTTTAGCAAATGGCTATCTGTGTTTGTGCTATTTCAATATCTGTAATCATTGTAGAAGCAAATAACAGAATATATGCATAGTAACTGGTGAGATAATCAAATAATGGAATACTGGAATGGCTGAGGAGGGGGCTGCTGCTGGGGATTGCTGCAGGAGGGGCTGCTCTGGGGTGGCGGTCTATTACCCTTCCTAGAACCCTATTTGACCATGATCTGGCTCTGATATTTCAAGTAGAAAATACATATGCAAAGGTAGCTGCAGTTTAACTACATTTATTATTTATTTATTTTATTTATTTTTTATTTTACATTTGTTGACCGGGCTAGTCTAACTGGATATATGTCCATTTTCAGTAGAGGCCCGGGGAGAAAAGCTCCAAGGAAAAAAACTTACAATTTAATAGAGAATAACATCAAAATAGTTTTATACAGCAATGATTGTACCATAAAAGAAGTATAATTTTAGCATAACATGTTAGCTAAAGAAATTCTTAAAATAATATAAAAAATAGAAGAAATAAAAGTTTTTTTTTTTTTCAATTCTAACCTACTCTTAAGTTGGTTAAAGTATACTGCATTTACATTTACAGTTTACATTTGTTGACTGGGCTAGTCTAACTGGATGCAAGTCCATTTCCAGTAGAGGCCCAGGGAGAAAAGTTCCATGTATTTGTACAGAGTAAATAGATGCTAAAAGAATAGAAGTTGTACAGTGTTATCAAAGAAATCAAAGAAAATATAAGATAATACAAAAGTTTTAACTAATACTGTATAATAGTAATCCAGTTCTTTAAGGTACAGAGATAACTTTTACATATATACATAAAATTTGTGTACTATAGGATATATTGTTAATTTGTAATAGGTAGTAGATGAAGGAAGGGTGAGAAGAGTAAGTGGGGGGGGGGCAGAATTAGTCAGGGTTAGTACAGAAGCATAGCCAGTGATTATTGAGATATGGTTTTAGTTGTTTTTTAAAAAGAAAAAGAGAGGTCATTACATACATACATTACAAGGTATCTTTTTCTTCCTATGCATTTAAATAATTTAAGAAAATGACTGGAGTGGTTTTCTTGGGGAATGACCCAGTGGGTGTGGCTCAAATAGGGGTGTTTCATGAGTGTGGTGAGGGTGGAGCTTAAGGGGCACCGGAGCACTACTTCGCCTAGGGCACCATTTCGGCTAAGGCCAGCCCTGTCTCCATAAGTGAAAAAACCCTTTCCGCAAAGCTATTGCTGGGGGGATTGAAAGGGCAAACTGCACCAGTCTGTAAAGTGGCTTGCAGTCTGGAGCTTTACTAAAAAAAGTCACCCAACGATCACTTTCAGATGCCTCTGTCATCTGTAACAGGGCTGGCAGTGCAGCAGTTAAAGTGCAGTAGTCTGAGTAAAGTGCTTCAATGTCCACATCCAATTTGAAGAGGTCTGCAACTGTACGCAGTTCTGGCCAAGTTACAAGATGTTGGAGGCTGATGACCTGCATAGCTTTAAAGGGACTATTATCATAGTCAAACCACTTCTCTAGGTAACAAAGTGCTTTGCTGTAGAAATCACAGAAGGTCCTACAGACCTGCTGTGCAACAGCTGGAGTAAAGTGCTGTAAGGCAGATGAAACTTTAGCACCAAAGAATTGGTCATCTAGCCTTCTCTGCAACTCATGTTTAAGACTTTTCATCACAGTGTACAACTCGGTAGCAGAGAGAGTGTTACTTTCAAGTTTTGTTATAGACTTGTGGAACACCTGCAGGATGTAGTGCATGAAATGTATGTAGCACTCTGCCTCTGAGATATCCCCACTGATGTCATCCTCGTCGACCTCCACAAATTTCCAGATAAGGGGGTGACAGTCCTCAGGCCCTTGACTAATAAAATAACTTTTAATAGCAGGCCAGCATTCTACCAGCCTCGCCACAGCTGGAAACAAACACAGCCACCTTGTTACAACATGCTGCATGATTTCCTTAAAGTCCTGGTCTAGGAAAGACTAGAAGTCTTTCAACAGTGCCATTTGTTTAGTAGATGTTGAAAACTCACTATATACTTTCAATACCAGAGTCTCTGCATCAAACCTTGCAAGGGACTTGCTTGCATGCTTGGCACAGTTATGTATTATGTGGCATAAACAGTTTGCTGCAATGATGTGAGACACCTCAGATTTCAAATTTTTAAAAACAGATCGGTGTTTTCCATAATTCACAGAGGCATTGTCTGCAGCATAGCTAGCAATGTTTTGTACTTTGAGTCTCTTCTGCACAAGGATGTCCTTTATTCTTGTAAAGATACATTCAGAACTTTTGTTATGATCTCATAGAAATCAAGGGGTTTCTGTTGTGTGCCATGGGTGTGAGTAAAGTACTGAATAACCAAAGGGAACATTTTTCTGTTCCCTTTATTGGATGCATCTGATCCCACTGAGAAAAAGGAATTGCCAGGTTCCTGCAGAAGGAGCTCATCTGAATGAGATATTTTATTTATTTATTTATTTTATTTATTTTACATTTGTTGACCGGGATAGTCCGACTGGATACATGTCCTTTTTCAGCGGAGGCCCGGGGAGAAAAGCTCCACAGCAATAACAATATACACATAGTTTTACAAAATACATATTTGAGAGTGGAGAGACAGATGCAGAGACAAAACAATATGCAAGTAGGTTTACAGATCTATGGAAGAGATGTAGAGACAGCTGTTAATTCACATTATTTAGTTTTCATTGGATGAGATATGATTAACAACTAGGCAAATATGGGTCTACACAGTTATACTAAGATACAGTAAAGCAGCGATAGATTTTAATACACTCTGGTACAACATCGCAGCCATTATAACATATCAAGGATGGGTGAAGGATCAAAGAATACTGCAGCAAGTACATTCATGACAATACTCTCAGATTTTGTCTTCCCACAGCTGAATTTCAAAGCCAAAGTAGAATCAGGGAAAACTGTCTGTGCCAGCTTACCTCCACAATCCATGGATACATATGAGTGACCGTGTTTCACTCCATGATAGACTGCTGTCACTTCAGCTGCAATCACTTTGGAAGCTTCACTGGTTGCACTACATGGCTGAATAAACTTTGTCATTACAAGGTTCTGCCTCTGGAGTTGAAGACTTTGCTGATGTTTGCCTGACTTCTGATGGCTTTTCCATGCCTTTTCCCCATCCCATTTTACAGTGAAAATTGTTCCACAGGATGTGCACTTTGCCATGGCATCTGCATTTGGAACAGGTCACACCCATGAGTAGCTTTGCTCCCATAACTTATTATAACTGCAGAAAAACCTCTTAGGAGACATGCTTTCAGCCTCTTGATGATCCGTTGACCTTTTCCCAAACATGATTCATGCAGGATCCTTGCTCAACACTACAATAAACTGAAACAGCTATTAATGTTGTTGTTGTTTTTCTTTCGGCTTTTCCCAGTTAGGGGTCGCCACAGCGGAACTCCGGTCCACTAATGATTGGCAGTCGATTTTTATGGTGCTGTGGTGGCAGCCCGATGCCCAACCTTCAACGAAGGCACGCCCATTCACGCATGTCTTTTGAATGCACTCGACTGTGGGGAGGACATGCAGATTCCACACAGAAGGCCCTCCAGCTGAGAATCGAACGGGATAACTTCTTGTTCTGAGGCAACAATGCTACTGCTGCACTACCGCGGCTTATTAATACAGAATCAAAACACTTGTGACCAACACCATTGCCTGGTGGGGCCTGTGTCAGTCAGTAGCCAGAGTTGATCAAATTAGCATGTGAATCTCCAGGTTTTCACACCCTAGTAATACCAAGTTGGTATAAGGAAAAAAAAAACATATGAAAGAGAGACTCCACATGAAAAATTAACAGTGAAGGTCAAGCAATGAAAGGCAGAAGCAACTCCTGTCTGAGGGACATTCTACAGCTGTTACACATGAACCTGGTGTGACAGCAGAATATGCACAGAAGGCATTCAACTGTGTGTAAAACACATGGGTCAAACACTACAGCAATGCACCAAGTTAAGACCCTCTCCTGTTATGTAGAACCCAATGAAAAAATTATCCAGCTGAGTCTGAACACAGCAAGAAAGTTCAGACATACTGTGGACTGACAAGATAAAGACAAAATACATGGTAGCTCAGCAATCATACCCTCTGGCTACAACCGTAATAACTTGCATAAAGGCAAACCAGACATAGTGTAAGCCGACTCGATGATAAATATGAAATATGCAGCTCAGCAATCATAATACCCTCTGGCTGCAACAGTAAAAACTTGCATAACGACAAACTAGACTGTATGGGCCGACATGATAAAGCCGAATTATGTAGCCCCACAGTATTCCCAGATGCAACACCCCACATTAAGTACAATTTCTCTTAACAGCACAGAGACCAGTCAACTTGGGGCTGGTTTCTCCCCCTTTTTCCATTCCACTCCAGATTCCCAACACCACCTCCCACTGGCACAGCTATAGAGTTGAGCATAGTGGCCAAGTGAAGACCTCCAGCACCCTATTTGTCCAGCCAGTGCTTTCTGCCACCACTCAAGCAGTTGAGACACACTGAGGTCGGATTTATACACACAAAGGAAAGACTAGCACAAGTTTACTAACTATGCCCCCCTTTTCCCCAGACTACAAGGTAATCATTGCCACCTACTCCTTATCAGCAACTTTAAGGCCCTAACAAAGTGTCCAGTCTTACTGTGCAATAGTAATATTAAAACATTGGTAGTTTGACCAATGGCAAGGTAGAGTGGCCCACAGTGTCACTAAATAAATATGCAAGTAGTCTCAAAACTTAAATATCTACACCACAATGAAATGTTTAAACATATTTAAGAAAATATCCAGTATATATTCTGTAACAAGCTCAAAACCACATGAAATATTTCACATTGACAGTCCCAAGAAAAACAGCTACATTAAGCCTTGCTAAATACCCAAGACATTACACCTAGAAAGAAAAACACAGGTCAAGGTAAACATCACGGTGATGACAGATTAGAAAAGACAGTTCCACAGTCAAAGTATCTTATACAAATCATGTATATATATTCACTGTAACATAAAAGTACAAATCCACATGAAAGATTTAAAATAACGTTGCAGTAAAAACAGCCAAACTAAGCTTTGGTATAGACGGTATACCCTAGAAAACACAGATGAAGGTAAACAGTGATGACAAACTAGACAAATAGCTACATTAAGCCTTGTTATATAGCAAAGACAGCACACCCTAGACAGACACCCTAGAAAGAAAAACACAGGTCAAGGTAAACATCACAGTGATTACAGACTAAAAAAGACAGTTCTACAGTCAAAGCATCTTATACAAATCATGTATCATATATTCACTGTAACATCAAAGTACAAAATCACATGAAAGATTTAAAATGACATTGCAGTAAAAACAGCCAAACTAAGCCTTGGTATAGACGGTATACCCTAGAAATCACAGATGAAGGTAAACAGTGATGACAAACTAGACAAATAGGTACATTAAGCCTTGCTATATACAGAAGACAGTACACCCTAGACAGACACCCTAGAAAGAAAAACACAGGTCAAAGTAAACATCAAGGTGATGACAGACTAGAAAAGACAGTTCCACAGTCAAAGCATTTTATACAAATCATGTATCATATATTCACTGTAACATCAAAGTACAAAACCACATGAAAGATTAAAACAATGTTGCAGTAAAAACAGCCAAACTAAGCCTTGGTATAGATGGTATACCCTAGAAAACGCAGATGAAGGTAAACAGTGATGACAAACTAGACAAATAGCTACATTAAGTCTTGCTATATACCGAAGACAGTACACCCTAGACAGACACCCTAGAAAGAAAAACACAGGTCAAGGTAAACATCACGGTGATGACAGACTGGAAAAGACAGTTCTACAGTCCAAGCATCTTATACAAATCATGTAGTCATTATATATTCACTGTAAAAAAGTACAAGACCACATGAAAGATTTAAAACATTCCAGTAAAAACAGCCAAACTAAGCCTTGGTATACCCTAGAAAATGCAAATCAAGGTAAACATAGCAATGATGACAAACTAGAGAAATGATAGCTCTACAGTCATAGCAAGAATCCTATATAAGTCACAGTCAGTATACATTCACTGTAACATCAAAGTGCACCTACATGAAAAATAAAAAATTACAATAACTGCAGTAAAACCAGCCAAACCAACCCTTGCTATATATCTCAGTCTGCAGACAGTATCCTAGAAACTACAGATAAAGATAGATGTTGTGATTACAAACTAGAAATTGTTCTAGTTAATAATCACCACATGTTGAACATCTAGATACAGTTACAAGCATCTTATACAAATCATTTGTTGTCACTATCAATGAATGAGATAATGCCAGCACAGCTAGTGGATTAATATATGTTTAATATTTACAAAATTCACTAGTAGCTGTGCTGGCAGTATCTCATTCCCCTTGCCACACTAAGCTTTGAAAATCTACAATCCATCCTTATTAAAATTCCACTTACCTCCAGAAAAGCAGCAGTTGGGCTCCTTAGACAATCTCTCAGGCAGAACAGGACAGGCAGCTAACACGAGTTGCAAAGGCACAGCAAGCCAAGCAAGCAGCAGGGGAAAAACACAACACCACCCGGTCCACACTACTCTCCCCTTCCAGGGTCCAGCAAGCAAGCAGCAGGCCTCCCGAGTGTCCCAAATCTTTCCTTCTCCCAATTCCAGGCTCCAGCAGCAAAAGAAGACAGCAGACAAAGACACAACCACAAGAAGACCACACCAGGCAATCCACCGAAGACTTCCCGAACAGCCGTACAATCTGAACTGGCAGCAGCAGAAAGCAAACAAATTTCAGACCTTAAGTTCCTTCTTCACCTTTTGGAAAAAGGCAACACATAGCTGAAAGCCCTGCTTTTTATGCCTTAATTTTCATGGGCTTTTGCGGGCATTGACTAGCAAATCTAAGTGTTGATTGGCTGCTTGCTGCTTGAGCCTCTTGCTGCAGCAAGCAGCCAATCAACACAGACGGCAGTGTCATTTTTTTCGTCAGCGTACAAACGCACTGACAAAGTTCTTTTTATTTCCAGAGTCTCAGAGTGAGAACCGGAGAACCGTAGTGCCCTACTGATTTCCGGACACTCCGGGAAAAAACGGAGGGGTGGCAATGCGAATTAAAGGCAGAGAACAGAAACCAGCCCAATTATCCAATCAACAATAACAGTTTTGCAGGAATTCCCCTAGCCAGATTAAACCAGTCCAGTTCTCTCCCTGCCACAAAGAAAACAAGACAGGTCTCTAGACAAAAGATTTCACTGCAAACTGAGGGTCACAACAGTAACAGATATTCAGTTCTATCACACAACAAAAAGGACAGTAAAAACAGTTGTACAGATTACGGAGATATGTATCAAATGAGAAATACAGAGACAATTGAAAATAAACACATCTTTTCCTAATATCCTAGCAGGCAGTAGGTCTAAGTTATAATCTCCACACAGAAATTATTATAGATAAGAACTGAACCCTATCATACCTTGGTGACAGAAAGTAGAGATCTTAACCACTGAGCTGTCATGCTAGCTATGATGGAAGATAACCCAGTTGCTGAGATAGATTAAATAACCACTTGTAAAATGTGAGCTATATATAATTAAATACAGCCACTCTCTCTTTATTATAGGCCTTACTAGAAATACTGGTATTACTGGAAGCTGTTAACCATATCTGTCATTTAATTATTTTGTCAAGTAAAAGGGAACACCACCAAAGTAACCTCTTGAAAGCCAAATGGTTTTCAATTAAATATTACTCTATAGTGCTTCTATGGTATCTAATACAAAAACGTATTTATATGGCCTAGTGCATTACCTGTGCTGAGCACAAAATATCTCAGTTATGGAATTTCAGCTGCGCCTAAGGTCTCCAGAGAGAGGTGCAAGAATTCTCCAAAGACATAGAATTAATCTAAGTCTATGTGAAATAACATTTATTTCTATAGGATCTATGCTTTGCAAACAACTACCATAAGAAGGGAGGAATTCAATTATTTGATTGCAGTTTAATCAATGCTAGTATTGTTGACAGACTGTGTTGACAGACTGTGTCTGGATTGTAAGTGATAAGGTCATTCATGGAGTGAAAATCTACACCTGAGCTGCAGTATTTATTCACACAGACATTGGAAATAAGTCTTCTGATTAAAGTTATTGCAATAGTTGAGAGATATCACTGACCCTGAGACATCAGCCTCAGAGCTGATTAAATTAAGAATGATAATGCATCCACAACAATTTGCATAAGGTAAGCCAGGGTCTCCCTCTTTGCCTCCTACAAATAAAACAGTTACATTGTTTATATCTACTATGTTTCATATTGTGGGGGGGGGGGGGGTCTAGTAATTTAGGTGTAGGATTTTCATGAGGATAAAAAGACGTTATGTACTTAACATAGCGTTCAATCTGTGTTGTTCATTTTTATTCTTCCTCAGCTGATGGGTTTGGATCTAATCCCTCAGATCCAGCTTGGCCATTGCTAAAGCTCATGGCAACCAAAAACTCTTGAGCTTCTCCCTTACCTGTAATGCACCAACCCTAAGTTACCACATATCTTGTTTGCTGATTTTTACCAGAAATGAAATATTAACTATGCCTAGATAAAGAAGATATAAAAATGCATGCACTCAACACAAAAAAGACCATATCTGGAGCTCAATATAAAGGACAGTGAAGTCCCTTCAAAAACTCATTCTTCTAGAAGTCTGCAAATGGAAAGGATGGGGGATGATGGGCAGGGAGTTGAGGAGGAATGAAAATGGACAACATGGATGGAACTTTATGGAAAGTACATAACTTCTTTAGCTGATGTTGTCAATTTTTATTTTATCCTCAACTGATGGGACAGAGTCCCCAGCTACCTGAAATCCTGGGTGGACTGTAAGGAAGGATATTCCTGAGGACAGTTGAACCAAATGATGCTCTACATCTGGAGACCATATCCAATTTGTAAAGAGTAACAAAAGTATGAGGAGTAGATCAAGTTGCTGCTGCACATATGTCGTCCATGGATGCTCTGGAAAGGAAAATTGAAGAAGTTGCCATAGATCTAGTTGAATGAGCTCATACTGGTTGTAGTAAGGTAATACCATTTTTTATAAATAAATGAGATATAATCAGTTATCCATCTGGCTAAAATTACTTTGTCAACTGGTTTACCCAATTTCAAGTCTGAAAAGGAAATAAACAACTGGTCTGTTTTTCTGATGTCTTTTGTTCTATGCAGGTAAAATGTAGTCATCTGTGAACATCCCATAAATGTAACATGTATCCTTTAAAGCACAGCCAGTCCACAAGGACTAAGCACAACTAAACAGGAAAATAAAAAATAAAATGGACCACCAATGTCAATTACTCCACTTTATTCAGATACACAAACCAAATAAACTAAGCGCTTTTGCCAAATGCCAAGTCTAGCTTCAGCTGGTTTGTGTGTCCGAATAAAGTGGAGCAATTGACCTTGGTGGTCCGTTTTGTTTTTTTATTTTCATGTATTCGCCCTTGTTAGCAAATGTGGGGAAGAATACTGGCAAATTAATGACATGATTGATATTAAGTTCTGACACCACATTGGAAAGGAAGGAGGCATTTGTTCATAATATCACCATATTCTTGTGAAAAACCAAATATGGAGGTTTTGAAGACAGTGCTTGGATTTCTGAAATTCATCTAGCAGATGTAATGGCTATTAGAAAAAATGTTTTCCAAGTAAGATATTTGAGGTCACATTTAGCTACTTATTCAAACAGGGAATGTATAAGTACCTGCAGTACCAGACTGAGGTCCCATGGGGAGAAAGGTCCTTAAAGGGAGGTCTTAAAAGTAGAATGCCTCGCATGAAAGCTCTACACAACTTATGACAGTCTAATGTAGACCCTCAGTTCTAATGTGAAACTTTAATATAGCTGCCAACTGAACTTTAATGGTTGATGAACTAGCTCCTTCTTTGAAAAGTAGGGCCAAAAACTCAAGTATGTTATGTACTGGAGCTGAAAAAGGTTCAATATAACTTTGATGTACCCAGTACACAAATCATTTCCATTTACATGTTGAAGGTTTATGGGAAGACAGCTGAAGACAGCATAGACTGTCTGGCTATTAATGGAATTGGAGAAGCCAGGCCATTAGCCTGAGGTTTGATATATCTGGATGGATTATGCCTGACAGGTGAGACAGGAGGTCTGGAGTCGGATCCATAATCCAAGGTTGGTGAAGTAAGTGAGGCTAAAGGAAGGGGAATCAAAGCTGTTGAGGCCAGTAAGGTGCATGAGGATGACTTTGCTCTTCAACAAGGCAGCTTTCTGTAGGAATTTTGCAATTAATGGGATTGGTAGGTAGGCATAAAGTAGACCGGGGGGGGGGGCAATTATAAACTGCAGCATCTCTCAGTGATTCTCCCCTGCTAGTGGATTAGGGCAAAATAGCAGCTGCATTTGTTGTTTAGGGAAAAAGCAAAAAAAATGCAGCAAGGCTGAGCTCAGAGATGAAAAATCATTTCCATCACATTCTTGCTGAGAGACCACTCATGATGTAATAGAATGTACATGCTCAGTCTGTCTGCTATCACATTGGACTTCCCTGGAATGTGTGTTACTATAAGAAAGTGGTTGGATGAGATCACTCATTGCCACACTCTGAGCACTTCTCAACACAAATTGTAAGATCTGGTCCCTCCGTGTTTGCTGTTGTACCACTACTGGCATATTTTCCATTTGAATTGCAATCATCCCCAAAGGGAGATCATTTTGAAAGGCCTACAACACTAAAAGCACTGCCCTTATCTCTAAGACATTGATATGTAAGTTGGCGTCTTTGGGGAATCAAGTGCCTTGGACTGTTTAACCAGAAAATTCCCCATCCCCACCCCAATGGGGAAGCGTCCATGGTCTTTATGGCCTTGGGCTGAGGGGGAATGAACTGACAACCTTATAGAACTTGATCTGACTGAGTCCACCACCTTAGACCTTGCTTGTATATCTGAGTGATTTGTGTCAGAATTGACATGGGTTGGTAAACTATCGACCATTGTGCTGCTAGCATCTACTGTAGAATCTTCATCTAAAATCTGGCTATAGGCACTAGTGTTATTGCCGCTGATAGTAATCCTAGAGCTTAAAGGACCAGGCAGGCTGAAATTTTGGTACTGCAGATTATTTTCCTGACCTATTAGTCTGAACTCTTGAGGGAGGCAGTGAAACTATCATTGTGTTTGTGTTGAACAGACCTCCTATGAATTCCAAATTTTAAGTCTGTTCCAGTTGAGACTTTTCATAGTTTATGGTTATCCCCAGATGAGAACATGTCTGGAGAATATGATCTCTTGCCCTTACTAATTGATGCCTGGTCAGGCAGTAATGACACAGTCATCTAGATATGGAAACGCAGTCGCAAGTGAGCTACTACTACTGCCATACATTTGGTGAACACCCTGGGGGCTATGGTTAGACCAAAGGGCACAACACTGAATTATTAATGACTGGCTCCCAGCCATAAGCATAAGTACTTTCTGTATCATCTGTTCATCCCGTCACCCTTGCCCAGAAAATGGATAATGGACTAAACTGTGACCATCTGAAACCTGATATGTCAAACTGACTTGTTCAAGTTGCTGAGTTCCAAAATTAGTCTCCAGTCCCTTGTTTTCTGTGGCACTAAAAGGAATCTTGAGTAAGTTTCTGATTCTGTCTGGTCTAGTGGGACCACCTGGATGACTCTTTTTTTCTAGCATCTTTTTTATTTGAAGTTCTGCATGTTCCCTATGACTGGGTGGAACATTGGGTTGTCTCTTTAATATTGAAGGTGGAAGGAAAAAGGGTATTATATAACCTCTCAAAGTAAACCTCTGCATCCAAGTATCTTTTATGTCTAGCCAGGCACTCTGGTGCAAGGATAAACAACCACTGATTGCCTCCAGAGGGGGACAACCGGGCCTCCTTTCAGGAGTTCTGGTAAAGTCTGTCAAAGAAAGAATCTCTGGACCCTTGGTTTTGCAGGTCATCTCTGCCATGTGGGTGGCATTGACCACTGGAATTCCTTCCTCTGCCCCTGGCAGAATTTCCTCCACATGTGTCCTGGAAAGGACCCTGGGATTTCTTGAGCCACATCTTTTGACCACCTCGTTGAGTCCTAGAAAAGGATCACTGAGCAGTTGAAAAAAGTATGCCCACAGGAGACAAGGTCTTTCCATCCTTCTCACACCTGGATAATGTGTCCCTCACCTTGGGGTAAAACAAAGATGTGCCATCAAAAGGAGCATTAATGAACAAAGACCTGAAGGGCTCCACAAAGTAACTTAAGTGCATCCAGGCATGTCTCTTGATGGAAATGCCTGAACCCACTGCCCTTGAGATTCCTTCAGCTACATTCGAAATGAGCCTCATGGATGAATTTGAACTAGGTTGCAGGGTAGCCAACTTAGAAGCCATGCATAATTGGACATCTGCAGACATGGATCCTGACAGGGCATTTGACAGTTCTTTACTCAAATCCTTCTGCAACCTAGTAAAGTGTGCCAAATAATTCAGCGACCTTAAGGCAAAGGTAGCAGAGGTGTAGATGTGCTTCCCAAACCTGTCCATTGCCCTAGACTCCCTGTTAGAGAGATGAACAGTGAAATTCTCCACAATGAGTTCCTTCTTGGTGGCCGCGGTCATGACTGTGGCATCAATGGGCACCCCTTTAGCCCAAAACTCTTTCCCTGAAGGTGGTGCCATAATCTTGTCCGGTCTCTCTGTGTGTGGTTTCAGCTGTGTTGGGCTCCTTTCATGCCCACCGAGAGACTTATTTAAAAAGTTTGTCTGCAAGTGGAGTAACCCAGGAGTTGGACAGATCAATACCAAAAGTCTCCAGGAATACAAACGCCTCAGATGAAGAGTTGATGGGGTCCAACCACCTCTCTGCTTTAGGATCTCTAGGATGTTGCCAAATGAGACATCTTCAGGAGGTGAACATGGAGACCCTTCACCTTCATCAAAGTTTATAACTTCCGTGACTGACTCCTTTGGGGAGTCCAAGTGCCTCCTGTTACATGTCTTCTTCCTAGGGACGTTCTCAGTAGGATGGTCTAGGAAGTTATCAGAGGAAATCGAGATACCCTCTTGGAAAGCCTGGGGGTCTTGGACTGGCTGTCCCTATGGTAAAGAGTTATGAGGCTCTGAGCGCAGAGACATCTATCTTCAGATCTGAGCTAGATGGAACCAGATGGTTCAGATCCAGGGACTCTGAGACAGTTGAAAAAATCAGAGGAGGAACTTGTAGTGGAGATGTGTCAAAGAACAGACCTCCTGACCTGAAGGGGTAGTAGCTGGTAAAACACCCATCTGACTCTGCACCAAGAAGATCTTCTGCGCCACTCTTTCCACATCTTCCTCCATTAAATTTCTGGAAGAATGAGTGGAAATAATAGAAGGGGACCTGGGTCGTTGATGCTCCAAGAAAAGTGAGGGCAGCCTTGAGGCTATGGAATTAACAAATGGTGAGTATCTTGTTCTGGGTAGGTGAATAACACTTGAACCAGTAGGGCTGGAAGTAGTTGGATCCGATACCTTTTCTGTCGACTCCAAGGAAGTTGGGTCTATAAATTTTTTCCTTTTTGGATCCAAGAATGAGGTTGGATCCATCGTGGCTCTTTTCTTGGATTGTTCCAAAACCGTGGCAGATGTAGAAGGCTTTGGAGAAGAAGTTTTTGATTGGAGAAGAAGTTTTTGATTGTTTAGTTTTGGGAGACTGATCTCCAGATATTGCCTCTCCAAAGGCAGAAGGCAATAAGCCTTTTAAAATAAGCTTGTTTTTCCATTCTACAAGAGCCCTGGGGTTGAATCTATGGCATATGGAACAATCTTCCTGAAGATGTTATGGTCCCAGATAGTGCACACAAATAGTGTGGGAATCAGACATGGGAAGTTTGTAAACAGCTACAGATGAATAAACCAGTTAAAAAATGATTCAGCCAGTAGATACAAAACACAATTTATTGCACTAAAATAGCTGTAAAACCCAAACACTCCTCCTCCTCTTTAGTGCCTCAGTCAATGCCTTTATGCCCACACTTATCACGTTTTTTTAAAACACAGTGGGGCCATTTTCTGCCATAGTAAAAACTATGAAAAAGGCAAAATTTAAGAAATAATAGATTTTTTTATCAAGAGAGAGGGAGAATAAGAAATAGGAAAACTACCAGCAATGGCAGTAAACAGGAGCTACACCAAGGTAGAAAGAAAGTAAATATTAACAATAGTATTTAAAAGGTATGCACTATACGACAGTCTAAAAAAGGGGAAGAAATACTAACAATAGTAGTTAAGGTACTAACTGTACAATCAGATAAAGGATTGGAAAAACTTTAAGAATTTAAGAGAAATTAGAAAAAATATCTAGATTTGAAAATTATAATGATAACACTTATCTGACAAACGCTCGAGAGCTATGGTCAACCATGTCATTCACGTAAAGCAGCAAATGATATCTGAGGTAACTTATGGTTGGTGCATTTAGCTTTTGGTTGCAATGAGTTAGCTAAGTCAGATCTGCGGGATCAGATCCAAACCCATCAGTTGACGACAGAATGAAAATTGACAACATTAGAATAAAGCATTTCCTGGGATTTTTAATATCATTTGTGTATTGGTGTAGGTGATATTTGTAGGAGTTAGTTGCCTGAAAGAATTGTTGATAGTTTTTACCTTCATATTGTATTAGTCTATCCTCTGACAACAGTGCTGAAGGCTGGTCTTGATGCCGAGAAAGCATTTGAAAGAGTGAGCTGGGACTTTATGAGAAGAACAATGGAATCATTTGGATTCCCTGAAAAAAATTATAAGATTGATTAGGAGGATATATGAGGGATCAGAGGTGAAAATTAAAGTGGGTGGGGTCCTCTCTGATAACCTCTGCTTGAGCAAAGGAACTAGGCAAGAGTGTCCTCCCCCCAATTTGTTGTTTGCATTATATTTAGAACCATTGGCAAAGAAAATAAGGGACACATAAATTCAAGGATATAGTTGGTATGGAAGTCAAAAGCAGCTGGCTCTATTTGCAGATGACATTATTTTATACCTGACAACACCAGAAAGAGACATTACAGTGCTGTGGAATACACAATTAATGAAACCAAAATTAAAGCAATAGAGGTAAATTATGCCCCCACATATGAATTGGTTCAGCAATATCCATACTTATTGGGACATGAAAAAATGAAGTATTTAGGAGTATGGATTACAAATGAAACCAATGTGGCAGCTAAGGATATGTAGGAAGAGACCAAACAAAAGATAATACAAAAATTGAGAAAATGGAAGCTCTCTTATATGGATATTGATAGTAAGACACAAGCAGTTAAAATGTTTTTAGTCCCATTAGCCTTGTATACAGGTCAGGCATATTTTTATCAACCAGAGGAGAAGTTGTGGATATTAATTAATAAAGAGATGAAGGATTTTATCTGGGAGGAGAAGATGGCAAGAGTCAAGTGGGATAAGCTTATTCTTCCAACAGAGCAGGGCGAATTGGGATTACCTGATTTGAAGGGGTATTTCAGAGCAACACAGTTAAGGCTCCTATACATAGCACAAGCAGAAAACTATAACTCAAAATGGAAAGAGATGATGATGAAACAGGGATGAAGTTCAAGTAACGGAGAGAATGGGATTTTTGGATGCAAACCTTTAAGAACAACAATAACCATACAGAATATTATATTTATAAAGTAGCAGAAAGTATTCTAAGAATTAAGCCAATACAGGAATGGAGGAAGGAGATTCTGCCAATAGGGGTAATTGCAATTAGGGAGACAATAGGCAAGAGGGGTGGGAGTATATTGGAGAAAACTGGCAAAGGAACCAAGGTATTGGGAGCAAATAACTAGAGAGGAAAAGGTAACTGAATGGGAAGATGTTAAGAACTTATTTGGACTGCAGGTTAGAGTTTGCCTTCCATATTGATGACTGATATCAGAGTACAGGCACACAGAAAGAAAGAAATAGGGGGACCTTAAATGAAAGACTTGCACTGGTTGAGTTCTTAGTAGAATCTAGAACAGAAGTGGCCATTAAGAAAGGAATAATTAGTAGAGCATATAAAATATTGCATGATAACTATAAGAATCAATCAGAAGAGATTAGGAAGAATTGGGAAGAGAGATTGAATAAGCAATTCACAAAGAAACAATGGGGGATATATGTATGTCTCCCAAATATACAACAAAATCTAAAAGATTTAAGATCTTGGACTGGAAGCGTTTACATAGATATTCATATAACACAAGCAGGCTCCAAAGAATCTTTCCTCAGGTTGAGAGCGAATGTTGGAGATGTAATGGGGAAGAAAGAGGTAACTGGGAACATATTTTCTGGGAGTGTAATGAGTTGGCTAACTTTAAATATTCCTTGCAAACTGCTCAGAGATGCTGGGTGAGCAAATTGGAGTGACTAGGGAAATGATTTTTTGAGCTATGATACAGAGTTGGAATTACCTAGACATAGTAAGGCCTTGCTGAGACTATGATGGCTGCCAAAAAAGCAATAACTAGAAAATGGAAATCAAAATCTAAACCAACTTTGCTAGAAGTAACAAAAGATAGTAACAGAGATAAAACAACTGGAACTGGGATCTTTAGAAAAGGGTAGGAGTAAATTACAGAGGAAAAAAATGGGAAATATGGGACCACCACATGCAGAGTAGGAACGGTGTTTAAAAGAGGGCAGGATCTGAATGAGTTATGCAGTGGTTGACTAACAGTGACTAGCTATATTAAAAGTGATGTATAATGTTGGCAGGTACAGTTGTGTTGGCACAGTTTGTAAGGTATAATTTTTACAAATGAGATTGTGCCACTATGATTTATTTTCATTTATATAAATGTAAGATTGCCTGTGTCACACATAATAATTTAATAAAGATGTTTCTTGTAAAAAAAAAAAAACAGTGCCAAAGGCTATCACTATATCACATTTTCCTGACATTCCTCCCAAAATAGGTGGAGGAGAGTATCTTCATTACTATGGTATAACCTGACTTTTTCTTGTTTTTGTGTCAGAATTATTGCAGATTTGAGTATATTTATTCACTGTATTTAATGACAGATGTATCCAATTTGTTTAAGATATATGTGCATATCTGAGCGTGTCATGTCTCTCCCTTGCAGTCTGTCTGCCTGGCGCTTAAAAACCTTGGAAGAATAGAAGTCTTACTTTTTGGCACTCAGCTCAGAAAAGGTTGTCTGTCCTACCATGCAGGAAAATATATGTTTCAAGAAATTTAGGGTCCACACAAAAGTTAAGGCATATATTCTTTGTTACTGTGGTGTGGTAATTGGCACCCTATAGCTACTGCATTTCCTGGTTAGTAATGTAAACACTGATGCCATTATCACATACTCTCATATACTGCTATAAAGTACGGGGGTGGAAATGCAATCTTTGATTATAACAGGGGTTGGCATTTGATTCAGTGGCATCTGTGACATTCCTGAAATTACACTGAATGAGAATGCATGTAAATAATTCATCAAACATTCTTTTTATTAACTTTGATTATCAGGTGATAATTCACTTTTAATTATTCAAAATATGAGTTAGTACTTTGAAAAGCTACAGGCTGTGATTCATAGACATACAGGGCATAGGACAGTGCTAATTAGTATATGTAGTGGCCACACAGAGGATTCTAAGACAGCGCTCATGCAAGTCTTTTTTAGCTGTTAAACACTTTTTGCAGTAAACTCTTTTGCCTATTAGTACTTTGCAGGCACAATGCATTTGTTCAGCAATACCAGCCATAATCCTTTTATAGTGTTCCTTCAGGTCAAGTCTGTCATACATTCTTTGTAAAAATGTTACCTGAAATGTTTATCCTTTTATAGTTATACAAGTCAGTAATAGCACCATTTTATATACCTGCTGTACCTGCAGCTGAAAAGGTGACACATATCCTTATATCTGTGAAAGTCAGCCTGTTTATGTATTTGTATCAAAAGTGGAGACTTTTGATTGTATTTAACTGAGCATTTGTATGCGGAACTCTTATCTTGGGCATCTAAACTGGATCTGTGATATGTGATTAAATGTCTCCCTGGGCCACAAACTCTGTGGGTTTCTGTCAGTAGGTTTAAAATGTTGTAAACAAAATATGTTTTACTAGTAGGTAAATTTACAGATAGATGTATAAATGGACTGGACCCACACACAGGCAGGCAGCAGATAGACACATACAGATAGTGTACATTGATTAACTAGATAGACAGACAGATAGTTAGGTAGATACTGTGGCCACGCACATTGTAACTGACTTTGTTATTGATCAGGTTATATTCAAAAGACATGATCACTTTTGATGATGTTGTTGTCAGTTGGGCTATATTCAATGAATCAATAGAAACCCACAGAAGAAGTTAGGTTTGCTTTAAAGCATTTATCTGTAAAGAACCAGTTTCTTGCCTATGTGAGAGAGCCAGCTAAACAAATGTGTTTCTTTGTAAAATACTTTGAATGGTTTATTTATAGTATTGTCTGTTGCCCAGTTCATATCTGACAAGGGTACTTTGGACAAATTCACTTAAACCCATTCATCATATAGATAAGTAAATAAGATAATCCAGATGGGATGTCCTGAGTATTTTTAGTGTTATTTAGGTACAAATAAATTGGATTTACTTTTCAGCAAAGGTGAGACAGCTAGTGTTTGTTGCTGCTTGAAGTTAACCAACCTATGTCTACAAATACCTGTTGAAGATTAATGTAAAACTGCTATGCCACTGTAAACATATCTTTGTGATACAAAGAGAAATGTTCATTATGACCAGGTAGTGGAGTTATGTTATGCTTCCCAAGACCTATGCCTTTGAGTTGATGTTAGACATAACTTGTGCAAATTTGGGAGACTATGTTATTATGGCTGGACATCCCTTCTGGACTCAAAGGCTTGAAGATCAAAATATGCAGACTGTTCTTCAGCAGTTCTTGCATACTTTATGCTAGACATATATGCTAAAATCTACATCTTACAAATTCATGGGGGTATGCCTTTAAGGATATAGTATTTTAACATCCTTGGTGCTGCGGTACCATTGTCACCTCACAATAAGACGCTGTCCGGTTCGATTCTCAGCTAGAGCATCTTCTGCGTGGAAACATGCATGAATGGGCGTACCTTCGTTGAAGATTGTGCATCAGGCCTGGCAAGCCAGTACGTAAAAATCAACTGCCAATCATTAGCGGACCAGAGTTCTGCTGTGGCGACCCCTAACCGGGAAAAAGCCAAAAGGCACAAACAAACATTCAGCTGAGCTAAGGTACCTGCTAAACAGCTCTGCTGCAGAAATGTGCTCAGAAGACAAAAAACAAATTTAAAGTTCTTATTGTCTTCAATGAGGATAGTCACAGAGGGAAATGGAACAAAAGGATGTAGAATCAGTAGCTTGAATGAATTTTAATTCCATTAGCATATTTCCTAATACAAGACACCAAAAGACACCAAACATTCTTCTTTGTTTTTTTTGTCCCTCTTTGGGCAGTTGTGTCCTGCAAAAAAATTTAACAAATGGCAAATGTCCTGAGATTTTAGGACAAAAATATTTCCTATGCTTCTTTAATAGTTGCATAAAACAGTTATTTTGTATCTGAAACATCTACATGTTATAAGAAATAGAATACACAACTGAAATGCTATAAGAATAAGCTTTTATTTTAGCAAAGAAAAATGAAGTTCTGTCCTTTGTACTGGCCATGGGTATGTTTTTCCCTGCAAAATCTGAAGTTTCTACAAAAAATGTCCCTCTTTGGGTATTTATAAAGGTGGCAACCCTATTTCTAACTGGGGTTCCATCTGTGTGAAATTTGTTTGTTCTTCCTTTGTCTGCATCAGTTTCCACTGGGGTCTCCAGTTCCTATCCTTCATCCAAAAGACATGCGCCTAGAACTTTCTGCACATGCCTGTACTTATCAATGACTTGCAACACTGTGGTTTGATATACTACTACCCAAGCTCTACTTGGGGATGGTATTCAAAAACAACAAAGAAGAATGTCTGGTGTCTTGTATTAGTTTTTCAGTGACTGTACAGGAAACAGATCTTCTAGCTAGGGTTACCACCTGTCTCTCGTAAATTGGGACAGGTGGTAACCCTAGCTAGAAACTGAGCCAGAAGAACCAAGTGCTGTAAGGCAGCTCTGGAATATTTAATACAAAGTATTTGAAGAGAATACAAATGAACTTAAGAATCTGCAGAGTGAAAAGGGCAATTTAAAATAATTCTGTGTGACTAGTTTTAGCATATTATACATAAATGGTTGGCATTTTTTGATTCACAAAAATATGAAGATTCTGAAACTAAAGTGTGGCACACTATTTCCAAACTACATACTTTATTAAACAGAATATATTGCAATCTCTGAAAGTTTACAGTATATTCTGTTTAATAAAAATTCTTATTCTGAATAGTATACCTTTTTTGTCTTGAAATATTGGACTAATATGACCAGAATCTATATATGCCTTTAGTCATGGTTTTAATTGCTATGTGTTGTAAACATGTGAGTGTTATTTTTCAAGATGAAATAGTTAATTTAAAAAAACAGAGAGATAAAGAAGGGGCTTTGCCCACCACTGTTCACTGTCAGCCAAAAATACCCCTGCCTGTTAACTTACAGAAATTGCGATGTAATCATTTCCATTGTTTGTGTGAGCTGACGTCAGATAGTCTTGTGTGTAAGGAGATACTTTAGCAAACTATATTTAAGTATTAATTAGATTTAAAGCACAGTTTACTAGAAATAGAACACTGAATGTTTCAGTTGCAGAGTGTAAGAGCAAACTGAATACAAAAAAATGGAAATTGTGGGAAAAATACATGCAGACAAGGAATGAGGTTTAAAAGAAGGCAGGATTTAAATGAGCTATGTAATGTTTGACAATGACTGGATAGGTTATAATGATGTATAATGTTTGCAACTAAATTATGCCATTATGCTTTGTTTTCATTTATATAAGTGCATGACTGCCTATGTCATAAATGATAATTTAATAAAGATGGTTCTTGTGTAATAAGAAAAAGGCACACTATTGCCAAAAAAAGTCCCTCAAGACTTGTTGAAATATAAGGTATGGAATTCTTTTAGATTCTGTATATTGTGATACTATATCAGTCTCAAGTTACGACATGCAGTCAAATTTAGTTATGAGCATTTGACCCCAGTGTAAGAAACATCTGTGTTGCTGTACCGTGGGATAAAATGCTTGAGATTCACTGATTGGCTAGATGTTGGCAATGCCTGGCTACTGTCAAAGTGAGAATCAGAATGATATACAATTAAACCTGAGCAGTAGAGGGCAGCACAGCGTTCAGTAAACTGTCACCATGATTGAGTTTTACTGAAGTGGCTGATCTATTTTATTTGCATTATCTTTTCACCAGTAACCTATATTTTATTATGTGAGGGGTAGCTGCAGCTGATCTTTTCAAAATTTTCATTACACAGGAAAACTTGCACAAACTGTAATCATGCACAACCACTGAAATCTGTATATTTTCAGGTTATTTGTTTCCCCCAGTCATGGCCGAAAAAAAGTAAATTCTTGATTAGTCCAGCCACACTGTCACAAATAGTAAAATAAATAAAGAAAAATAAAATTAAAGCCGTAGTACAAAGTAAAAGGGAGAGGGGAGAGCAGTAAGATAGTGAGGAATTTGAAAGAGAAACCTGTCAGGGAGAAGTACTTTTCATTCCCTGGATTTATGGGGTTTGCATGGTACATTCCAGAGAGCGTGTGTTTAGTGAGACAGGTTATCAGAATTTCCCTTGGCAACCTGAGGATAAGAACTGCTACAAAACAGTTACCTGTGTGCAATGTCAGTAGTCTGGTGTAACTAACAATGATTCTTCATGTGGGAGTACCGAACTGATTATTTTCTTACGGATGGGGAGGCTTTGGTCTGGGATAATGAGCAAAAGAATAGCAAGAAAATACATTTGTGGAAACATTTCATGACAAATTTAAAAATACTCAAAACGTTTTTTTACCATTTTGACAGACATGGAAAGCAATATCCATGTTCCGTATGAAAATGGTAAAAAGGTACATTATCTAGAAATGAATTCCAAATTTTCTATACTAAGATAAATGTTTTATTACATTTGTATTAGCTGTTTCACTCAGAACCCATTTAGAAAATATAATGATCAGTCCATTGTGAAAGAATCCCTGTAAAATTATTTTATAACAGGAAAAATCACTGCTGAACCAATAAATAAATAATATAGAAATAAAATAAACTCATAAATTAAGCGCTCCATATACTAGATTGGATTTAAACTGGTTGAACTGACTTCTGCCTACTCGTACCCATCTTATTCTTTCATCCCAAAGATCTGTTTCCTAAGACTAGCAAACAATTCTGTGCAAAACAGTGGTTGTAATTCCATCTCTAACAATTTTTCATTAGCCCTAGAAGTGGCCAGTTCAGAGAAGAGTTATTTTGTTCTTATCAGACTGGACATGTTTGCATAAAGAAATGTTGTCACTTTTATTCTTCTGAGTATCTTTGGTTATAGGAAACAAAATGCTCTGTGAATATGTTACCACTAAAGACTGTCAATGCAGTGACAGTAGCAGTTACTAACTAACAATTAGGCTGGTGCTAAGAAACCCAGACTGTAATCAGGAAGGATAGAATGACTTCCTAAATTCTTAGGACATATACTGAACCCAGCAATGATGAAAGTCGGTGCAGAGGTGAAGCAGGTAGCTCACTAAGGTTGTCTTCATGCATTGCAGAGCTGATGTACTAGTTGTCAGGTGACTTAAACGTCTAGTGATCAAAAAGTAGAACTTTTTCATGGTAGTTACGGTTTCTTGTCTCAGAGTTACAGGGTAGGAAATGAGATAAAAGTTCTCATGCAGAGTCAAATTGCACAATATGGCATATCATTTGCCCACACCATGAATACAATTGCAAGTTTAACTGACATTTTCACCCCACTTCCAAATATGAATTGATTGACTAATAGTTTATGCTACACATGGAAAAAGAAAGAAATTCTTAAGATAATATGGTAAAAAGAAAATTATCACATGGATAGAGATTGTGTCTTATCTGGGAAAGATGATTCACTGTCCCAGGAGTAGCAACTAAACAAACTGGAAGATAAAATCTACTAAAATTATACGAAATGAATAAAGAACGAATGTGAAAAACCTGAACAGCTCCACCCCTGGACTATATCCTTCATATGAAATCATACTTTGCAAGATTACCCATGTGATAATACTGACATAGATTTTTTTTTATTACTAGAGTATTAATTGTGACATAAATACTCTCACAAAATAAAGACAGCTTGACTGACCCCATCTGACCATTTATCTGTGTCCAGCACTGCAAAGGCATATCTAAATGTACATGTCCCCACATGAACTGTTTAACTAAGCAGATTTATTTATGCCTAACTCCCTTTTCTCAGTCAAGAGCTACACATGGAGAGTCCTTAAAAACAAAATAAAATGCTGTTGTATTCTTTCTCACTCCACATCACATCTTTATCATATGGCATGTGTTCAAGAGTAATTTCCCTGAACTGTACTATTCTTCTGTAAACCACATAGTTCCTTGAAACACTAACTAGACTTCAAAGTGTGTTTTTTGTCCCTGCCATGCTATTTGCAGTAGTCCCTCAGCCTTCTCTGAAGGATAATTTGTATGAACTATAAAATATTTCACTTGTCACACTTGCAGCCTATAGTCTTCATTTACCCCACTACCTACTCATTGTTCAGTCCTTTGTCATTGCCCAAAGGTCTTTAACTGCATTATATTATCCAAGGTATCCTCCCTCATGCACTCATCTGAATAAGCTAAGCACCGTTTGAAAGGTATCAAATGATTCCACTAATTATTCTATCAATATCTCATGTCTGATACCTATTTTGGCTCTTATCCCCCTTAGATAAAGAAATATTTCCAGACATCTTTTCTTAGTTCCCTCTGTTCAACCATAATGCATGTTCCCTTGATTCTGTTCACTTTCACAAAAATTGCTGTTAGTATATCCATTTATTTCATTATCTCAGTGTTTCTACATCTGTGTAGTAGCACTTTGTCTCATAATTTTCTGAGTAGACATAATGAAATCAGTCTGTCTTCCTTTAAGCTTTGAATGGAATCTTTGTACTATTTGCTGTTGGAACACTGTTAGATCAGTTAAATGGGACTCTGATATATATCATTTAATTTTCAGAAATGAGCACGGTGCTTCTGGTAGAACCGTACTCATTATTTATCCAGAGGTAATTCCATATTTGACTGACAATCACATCACCTTCTGGGTGTCACATGATTTGATCAAACTTGATGTTATCAGGAATTTTACTTTCTTTGGGATGCATTGACCACAGGTCAATATAATAAAATTAATGGATTCTAAAAAATAAAGAAGTCAAAAGGAAAGCATTTGGACTTTTTTCAGTCCCTGATTATTGATGCTGTAATCTGTTTGTCACTTGGTAATCGTATATCCTGATCAAGTATAGGCAAAAAGTAACATGAAAAGGATTTATTTGTATAATGATGAAGTGTAGACCAGCAGCTTTATTTGAACTGATGTAGCCATACACTTAAACTGGAAAAATGGGAAAAAATACATTTACTGGCCATTAACATGTGGAGGTTTATTGCTTCCTGCTTGGAACTAATAAAGTGGTGCACTGCTAGGGGGAAGAATAAAAAATCCACAGTAAATAAACATAGAAATAAAGTGTCACCTTTTTGATATATACAGGCATCTTACTGACATCTGAGAAAATACCATAAGGACAGACTTCCACACAAGCATGCCAGAATTAGGTATGCATGGTCAGGTTGGAACAAATTGTAATTATTTTTGTTTAATATGCTGCAAACTGTCTATATTTTGGCACCTAGAGTATATATGTTATGCTCATAATTAGAAAGGTAAGCAAGCATTTCATGGTTTTTATGTATTTTCCCCACCTCATACCTGTGAGCCACCAGCCCTCTCCAATATATCCTGGGCCCATGTGTTCCCACAAGGGGTGAAAGCCTTACCACAGGGGTTATCATCCATGCAGCTTAGACAGGAGTTTGGTTATTTACTTCCCCACCTTCAAATCTCCTAGTCTTCCTGATGTTAGAGCTACCCTCATTTTCAGTTACCAGAGGGCTTGGTTTCACCACTCCAGATCAAGGCCTCCTATACTTATGGCAGGATGTTAATCATCCCTACATTATGGAATTACAACTGCGTCTCCTCTGGTATACTGAGTGATAATCACATTTTGTGAGAGATGGTATTTTTTCCAATTGTTTAGTCCTTATCCCAGCCACTTATGGGTCCAGGGTACTTACAAATGAAACAGGAGTACAAAATACTGGTCTATACTACATGCACTCTACAGCTCATCGGCAGGTTTGTGCTGTGCTTAATGCATCCTGTGCATGGGCCATAACACATCCTGTCACTGCACCTGGTCCCTGCTTTCTTTCTATAGCTCAGTACAGTATCAGACTGATCCATCTCCCTCCAACAATATGGGCAAGCTGATCAGTGCCCAGGTCACTAGTCCGTCCTGGCTAATATTCAGGGCTTTATTCTTCTGTGCCACCAAGTTGGCAGCAAGCATTTTTCTTTGGTCCCATATTACTAAACTGTTCAACATGTGAGCTTCTCTAGTTCACCATAATACTCAACATCTATGCCTTATCAAACAATTGTCTGTAGTTGCATTGAAGATTAAGACTGTACAGATTAGATTTTTTTCTTCTGAAGCATGAGTGCATATTTATATCTCAAAATGTAATTACATTCTGATTTCTAAATTATACTTTTTTAACAAACTGGCATGGTTGCCTTTAACTAGCATTATATTTCACCTTTTTAGTAACAATAATGTAGTTCTTATTCAAACAAGGGATGTTCTCTATAGAATTTAAGTAATTGTGTTTCCATACATACCTCTTAATTTTTAGTGTGTGTTAGTTAAATGTTTATTTCATCACTAATTTTTACAAGATAATTGCATTCTAGATTTTTCTAATTCGTTACAAATTACATTAAAATGCTATATTTTGATATGTTAATTACATGATGTGGTTTTGCAAAAACTGTTCATTTACAAAGATTATTCATTTCAGCAATACTCAGACTTATTTCAGATAAGCATGTTGGTAATTCCTTCTCTGTTTGGATCCTGATCTATTTTATGTCTTATGATTGATTAATCTCTTAGTAATCTCGATAATCTCTGCTCAGATATATTTGTTTGCAATTCCCTTTATCTGAAAGCAGTGTTAGTATTTGAAACAAATATTACAGGCCAAAAAAGATAATATATACATGTGTGTGTATGTTATGATTATGCCCATAGTAATTATTTTTTGCAATATGTATTTAAATGCCAAAACAGTTTGTCAGCTCTATAGTAATTACTGTTCTAATTTGAAAAACATAAGCAATTTTTGATTTGCATGTGATTTTGAACAATTAAAATGTTACGATATTCATTATTTATTATTTTTGTTCTATATGCTAAGTAGGTAGAACTGACTTTTTCAAAATGAATTTCCTACTTCGGAATTTACATATGCTTCATCCGTTATCCACTGAGTGTACAAAACAAAGAAAACATAACAAAAAGAACAGGAAAGAATGGCAAGAGCCATAAAGCAAAACAACTTTTATTCATTATTTCATTTATTATTTCAACTAAACCATGTATTATGCAAGCTACAGTAAAAAAAAGGAGGATTTTTGAAAATGAGTAAATTAAATAAATAAAGCATGTGTTTTTGGCAGTTTACCACAAAATACAAAATATTTTAATAATGTCAAAAAAGAAGAGCAAAAGGAGAAAATCATCCACAGGAGAATAAGGAAGGCTAGCTACAGACAATTATGAAATTTTATTAGAACCATGAAGAAATTGAGCCAATAAAAATATATAAAAGTCAAAGGAGATGGTTTGTTCTTGTTAGATGATACATTATGCAATGGTTAAGGTTTCTGCCTCAAAATTCTGTGGTCCACGATTCCATTGTGACCTCTGGCTACCAGCTGTGTGGATTCTGCAATGCATGTTCTCCTAGTATCTGCATGGAGATTCTCTGGATATACACGTTTTCTTTCACCTTTCAGTACCACCTGTCCAGATTCTGTATGCATACATATTCTGCATGACTATTCTATTTTTTCCACCTCTCAAATGCATAGTGGATGATTGCCTAGTCTAAAATTGTACACACACACACATATGTATATATAGGTTTACTATGGCTTGTGCAAATGACAGTCTGTCGGCAGCAGTGCTGCCAAAAATCAGAATGTTGTGCACAAAATATAAACGGATGGGATAGTCGAACACACTTTTGCAAATGCAGAACTGCATTCACATAAGTGTATTCGACTATCTGCACGGAGATCACGGTACAGTGGGGATTGGAAATTCATCCATATCCCCACTGTAGTGCAATCTCGGAGCTAGAATACATTAGTAGCGGGGGGTGTAGGGGGGCTTGCCGCCCTGCAAAAACATGATTATGTCATATAGGAGTCTGATTTGCATAAGCTCCTATATGGCTATCACGTGATGGTTTTGGTAACAATGTCGACTCAAATGTGTCGATCATTTGGGTCGACATTGTGGCCAGTCAGAAAGTTTCTGTTCGGGTTTACTTTTCATTGTTTCGAATGGCAAATGTTTTGCCATTCGAACAAAAAATAGTAAACCGTATATATATATATATATATATATATATATATATAGATATATATATATATATATATATATATATATATATATATATATATCGATATATATATATATATATATATATACATACACACACACACACACACACACACACACATATATATATATGTATATATATATATATATATATATATATATATATATATATATATACACACACACACACACACACACACACACACACACACACACACACACACACACACATATATATATGGTTTACTATTGAAATTGCGAACGGCACTTGGGCGACAGTCGGATTGTCGAACGTATAAGGTCGTAAACAAGGATGTCGAAGACAAAATAATCAATCTAGGAACGGTTTTAACATGGGTCGAGGTAGGGAAGATGTTTGCAGTAGGGAATAATACTGAACACCTACCTCGACCCATGTTAAAACCGTTCCTAGATTGATTATTTTGTCTTCGAGATCCTTGTTTATGACCTTATACGTTCGACTATCCGACTGTCGCCCAAGTGCCGTTCGCAATTTCAATAGTAAACCATATATATATATATATATATATATATATATATATATATATATATATATATATATCTATAGGTTCATAGGTAGGTACTAGGCTATTGGCCCAAGGGCCTAAGTAAGCCTAGCCAACAAGGTTCCCTGGCTTACGCCACCCAAGAAAGTTATTTTCCTGTGCCACTGTCGAGCAGAGCCACAGAAGTAATCCCCGGGGTGTATTTCCTATTTCCCATCCACTCATCAAGATTTTTCCTGAAGAGTGCTAATGAGGAACTTTGCTTGACATAGACAGGTAGCTTGTTCCAGAGTATGGGAAGTCTCTGGGACAAGAATCTATCCCTCCAGCATTTCCTGTTTATTGTGGTGACAAGGTTTAGGTCCCTAGAGCATGTACTCGGAGGGATTGGGATTTCTTTAGGTGTAGCATGTCCAACAGCTCTGGGTTTGACATATGTGATATGCTACGGAGTAAAGCTGGAGTTTTTTGAGACGGTCAGTGTAGGGCATCTATTTGAGGCTAGTAATCCTCTTTATGAGGTACTTCTCTGGCCTTTCCAGCTGCTGCAGATGTCTTGTGAGGTACATTTCAAAAGGGGTATTGTACTCTATAATGGGTCTAATGAGTGTCGAGTACAGGGGAACAATGACCTCTTTTTTCCTGGATGAGAACCCTTTTGTGATGAGGTGTGCCACGTAAAAGGACTTCCTGACTACTGCGGCAATGTGATTATCAATGGAGAGACTACTGTCCACCTGGGTCCCAAGGCCTCTTATCACACATTCGGTGTTAAGTATGTGTGTGTGTGTGTGTGTGTATATATATATATATATATATATATATATATATATATATATATATATATATATATATATATATACACACATAGATACACACACACACACACACACACACACACACACACACACATGACAAACTGCAAATACTGCTGTCTTACATCATTATAATGTTCCTGTATATAAACTAAATACTTTTGTGCATATTGTCATGGCATTTCACCGAGATAATTTCTGAAATGGTGCATGAACCAGTATCCAGTTAACAAATGAAAATAAAAAAAAATAAATAATTGTAAGGCACCCTATTGCATTACAACCACATAAAGATAAATACATGAAAGTACCGTGACTGAATGCAAAACAAATTGAACAGCAAACACAGCAAAACTAATAACCATGTAAATATATAAATATATGGTTTTCCCCTCTGCACCTTTGTGAGGGACAAGTCCCCCACACCCCCCAGACTTATTTATACCAACTCCATGACTGCACAAGCATGAAACAGACTAGACTACAGTAGAATCCCTCTTATCTGGCCTCTCCTTAACTGGCCTCCTCTTTGTCCGGCCATCAAATTTCTGCCATAATCCTAGCAAAAGACAACAGAGAAGAACAGCACTTCTGCCTCCTCTAGGCTAAATGATGACAGACATTTGAGTTTTAGACTTCATATTATTTAGAAAAATGCATACTAACACAAATCATATGATATTCTAGCTGATTTATAACCTACAAATGCTATTCTGATTAACCAGCCTTTCGTTTATCCAGCCTATGGTCTGGTCCCAGCAAGACTGGATAATTGGCAGACTACTGTAAATCATTCACTGCTGGCGCATAGTCAAGATACCATACAACCATAAAATAATAACCCAAAACTACATCCTACACAATAAATAGCAGCACAATTCAGCATTATAGCTGTCAACTAAGTTTCAGTTTGCTACAATTAATATACACTGAGAACATTCAAAGAAACAGTTATTCAAACAAGTATTAGGCAACAACTATTACTCTTGGCCTTGTGCACATGTATTGACTGAAATGGGTTAATTACTGTTATTTGGTTAATACATAAAGTAAAACAAAAAAAAATCAGTACCAGAGGAGGATGAGATAAAGAAATATACTATTATTGTAAAGCAGGATATAGAATGATAAACTCTGACAAAATTTCAAAGTTCAATTTCAGGGATCAGAAACTAGACTGAAGAAATGAAAATTCCTCAGTATCTGAGATAATGATGACCTTTGAGAGTGACCTCAATCAACAGGCCCTTACTAGAAGACATACCCATCACCAGGAGGTACTCAGAAGACTAAAAGCCATATCCAGTCCTCATTTTATCAAGGAGAAGACAGCATCAGCATTTTCATGTGCCTGTCTATGGCTGTATAATCAATGGTATCAAAAGGAAACCAACAACATATTCACATCTACACTCTCAAAAATGACAAAGGAAGAGGCACTTGGTGAGATATTACTAAACAGAATTAGAAGTAGTGATCACATGTGGATTTTCAGGTACTCCACCGAAATCAAACTAATTATTAATAAAATGTAAAAATGGAGGAGAGGTGAGAAGAAAAACAGTTCTGAATGAAATATATAGCCGATGTTTGGTCAGTCTAACTTACCTCTCTTTTTTGGGATTATCTTAATTAGTGGTAGTCATTAGAAACAAAATGTGCTACAACGAGTAAGTTAAAACATAAATCATAATCACTGTTCAACATATAAAAACCTAAATCAGAGTTACTGATAACATATGATATAAGGATATGTTGACAAATTTCAGCAGACCTAGCCCAGGCAAAATAACTATAGGCTGACAAGCAAATTCTCACATCGCATTAGAGTTCTAATAAATAAAAAAAAAAACTCATTAAATCACACCTTTATGAAAAACATATATGTGAATGTAGTAATCCTCCCTGAACCCACCTCTTCCAGCCTATTACTCATAGCCAACCCTGTAGAACATGATTCCACTGACCAATATTCTACCTAGCCAGACTTGAACACATTGTAAATATCTAGTATACTTTTTATCACTATGAAATCAATTATATATATACTGTGCTTACACTCACCTACAAATGTTCTGAGATCAATTTTCTTTTATATAATTTTGAAACTTTTTAAACTATTGTTAATTTCTTTCTTTTTAAACTATTGTTAAACATTATTAAACTTTCTTAACTACTTTTTTACTAAATTACTCTGCAACCTTGTGGAGCTTTTCTCCCCAGGTCTCCGCTGAAAAAGGCACCTGTTGTCCAGTCGGACTATCCTTGTAAACAAATGTTGAATAAATAAATAAATAAAATAAAGTGAAAGAAAACTCCCTACCTTATGTGATTTTTAGAAGAAATTATACCAAAGAATGTTGTAGTCACGAAACAGAGGTGTTGGCCTTCAAAACTTAAAAAAATGAATTAAAAACTCAGTCCAAAATTCAGCACAGTGGACAATAGATCATTGTTCTGCCAGAGTTTGCTAAATTTGCTTAAGCCACATGTTGATTGTAATTCCAGGTGAAAACACTACCTTTCTTTATAACACATTTATTTGGACTAGCTCCGTGGTGTTAAGGGATAAAGCTCTGACTATGCTGCAGGTAAATCTAACCTATTAGCATCCTGTATGCCTGCAGAAGCTGACTGGGGAGAATAAGAGTGAGTGCCACTGCCAGCTGACCCATCATGGGTGGGTAAGGCAGCTGTAGCTTGCCAAGTGGGTGACACCTTCTGGGAGCACTAGGTGCCACACCCATGGAGCATAGGCATGGGTGGTACACATAGCAATTGTGCAGTTTTATGGACCAGAAAATTTAACATGCAGAGAGGCACACTTCTCACAGCAGCAGCATCACACAGGGGAATTCAAGAAGCCACCGGGGGGGGGGGGTTGTGAGCACCACACAAGAACAACAAGCAGGCCTGCTGTGTACCACCCAACTCAAAACACCACAGATGGCCTGATAGGCCTTCCAGAGAATTAAAAAATGGGCCATAGAGCACCTGCCTAGCCTGCGAATACCCATCTCCCAGCTCTAAAGAAGATATAGGCTGATTGGGTACAGATAGAGAACAGGGCCTTTTCCTTCATAAATTCATCCCCAAAAAATTACTCATTCGGTAATGCTACACAGCAGCAAGTATGATCTATACACCTGCACATTTTACGAGATTGTCTTTGTCCCAGATAAGTGAGTAGCAGCACCACTGCAATGGACTGCTATCGTCTTGAAACAGACTGTGGAAATTTCATCCTGTCTAATGGTATAACCCTTAACTTAAGCAGGAAATTCCTTTCTTGCTTCTCTCTCACCTTCATTAATAAAGCATACAAGACATTGTAGTAGTTATTAGACTGGGGTTTATTTTCATATCACAAAGTGAAATTTCTTTGAGATACTATTTTATACCCTTCCAAAGTGAAGAGTAGTGCCTTGAGGTTTCTGGCAGATAGAGTCGAGGATTAAGGCTATGAGATGGTGTAGGGTTGAATTCCCTCTGTTTTTCATGGCTTACTGGGTCACTTTGAGCAAGTCATTTAACCGTAAAGTTTTTGGGGCACTGGTGGATTCAGAGCAGCTCCCTAATGGTCTCCTGGACTGCATGCCTAATAACTACCTGTGAAATTATGCATTAAGAAAACCCACAGATAAGTGTTGTCTAATTTAAAATAAACTTAGAAAGTGATTTAGATTTTTTTTGTATAAAGAAGGGTTTATTCCATATGAAAAATAAGCAATGACTTGTCACAAAATGATGAAATGTTCCAATATTCTTTGAGTAAGAGAATCAGAAAATCAAATAATGTTTTTGAGAGTAGGAAGACTGGCCCAATGTTTCATGGCAGACTCAAACACAGTTGAAGTAAATCTTAAAAGCTGCATTTTTCCAACCCTGGGATAAACCTAAAATGTGCAATGGCAAGACAAATGAAAAATATGGTTTTGGTATACTAATGTCAGGTGGTAAAGCTTAAAAAAAGTGAAATGCACTGCTATATAAGCAGAGAAATGAGTAGTAATGAACAAGGGTCATCCAAGAAAAAAAAAGAGAAATAAAGAAAGAAGAAAACATGAATGTCAGAAAACATCAACTTTATTTGGGGGGGGGGTTCTGTGATGCATGGATTCTTTATTACTTGTTTGCAACTATCTATGACTGCAAAGTCTGAGTTTTATTTTTGGGAAGGTCTGAAGAGACTCCTTTTGGTTTGCAATACGAAATGAACTGGTTTGAATGAACATTTTCTGCTTATAAGAAGGTGCGTCTTTTATCAAAGAACTAAGTCTCTTTAAAATTCTCCGTGGATAGACTACCAGCTGTTGTTGAAATTTATTTCTTAGACTGGCTATTTTATTGCTGGTTGTCTTGTGCTTGCCGTGGGCTTACATATTTTATTATATTCTTTATATATATATATATATATATATATATATATATATATATATATTGTTAGAGATTATGAATATAAGGCTGACATTAATTGTGTTGTAAATATGCTGAAAGATAAAGCATAGAATAAAAAGTTTGCTTAAATATATGTATAGAGTTTAGCAATGTAAAATGGGCATTCATACTATATGTATAACAGACAGGCTTCTCTTCACAGCATCAGAAAAACCCTAACAAAGCAATATTGGAAAGCAAGTATTACATGATTTTCTCATGTTTGCAGAACAAATATCTAAACTCAGCAATATGTGATGTTTTTTCAATAGGAACAGGACAGATGTTTCCTTTCATACTTCTGTTATTCTGATTGCGTGCATTCGTGCATTTTCACATCAGCAGAACTGCTGACAGGACAATAGAAAAGTCTAAAAACAGACATTATGTGACTTGCCACAGAAGTCCAAAAAAGATATCAAGAGGAAATAAAATCTATGTGCGTAACTAGCACTCTATATAACAATTGTAGTAGTTCAGTTATGGGAGAGAGGGACAGAGAGAGGTATTTTGTAGAAGTCATCATTCATATCTGTAATGAAGGAAAACTTTGTAAATATATGCTATGATCTGACAGAAAGCGTACGTGTAGTTTATTATAAAATAAGTTATCTCTAACTGTGCTTATAGCTGCAAAATATATGTCTTTATCAGTGTGCAATTTGAAAGGCTTGGTGCTTTAAACAGACTACAGATGGAGTCATGCAAAGCTCTGTGTCTCTGATTCAGCAGTAAACAGCACAGCAAGACTGTGTGTCTTAAGAAGACTTTGGATCCAGCACAGCATAGAAGCAGTGCACAAATTAAAATAAATTTTTCAATGGTGACCAAAACGAACATTCCTAGCCTGTATCCAAAAACAGGGGGAGTGAGTGGGTAATGCCTTGTATAAGGTCACTCCTGTAAAAGCACAGCAACTAACATTTATGTGTACTTCAGATTTCTACAGTTTTCTACAGTTTGCAGCAATAATACAGTTTATTAGACGTCTAAATCCAAAGTGAGACTGCAATGCAGGAAGGTGAGCAGTGCCATAAATTCTCCAAAAAAGGTACGATACAAAGTTGTAAGACTGAAACTGACAGTTTTGTTGTACCAACTTCACAGGTAACTATAGAGACTTTTCAACCATCTACAATAAAGCAGCCTGGCCATCTGCCTCTCTGTTGACTGTAAGAAATTTTTTCTGTGTTACATACAGTATGAATGCCATAGAGATAATAATAATTATAACAGAATGAAATGTATATACAGCATATTAGCAAATGTAAAACCTTATTAGGGCAAGTTAATAGTAAGGAATTATGCAAATGGATTACAATATTTGACTGGTATCTGAAACAAAATCATGTGTGGTATAAAAAATGTTTATTGTGTGCACAATGTCATAAAAATACAGTGCATGCTACTGTTCAAAGGTTAAACTGTACAGACAAAAATTTTAATGGTAAAAAAACAAGAAAAGTTAATATGCTGACATTATATTCAAATGTTACAGTTATGTTCTGTCCCCAGATGTAAAAGGTTTATTTCAGAGTTGCAACAACAGTCAAATCAGTTATTGATAGAGCCTCTAGTACATTTTGTTACAAAAAATGTAATAAACGTCTAAAAGACAGACACAATGAGTTCAGAAAGCTTAGACAAGTTATGCATACATATTTTCAAAAGTGCATAGGCGTTTTAGTTTCAGCAGAACAGGTTATTGAAAAATATCAGAAAGACCATGCAACATTACAGGAAACTCTTGAACAGCAGTTGCAGAATAAAGAAAATAAATTAGCTAAACTGACAGAGACGGACTTCCTCCATATAACAGCTGAGCTTAAAAAGAACAGGAAACTACAGCTGATTTGTACATAAGAAATATATTTTATAATATGTTTATGTTTTGAAAATGGTTAAGCATACATGCTAAGATCTGATGTATTGACAAATCATTCTCAAATGCTTAACACTTCCATTCAGTTAAAGCAAGACATTTATCAGTAGTACAGTAAAATAGACCATATAACTGCTATTTTAATAGCATAGTCAAAAGGTACACAACAGTTTTAGTGTATACAATTCAAATAAAAATAGTTAATAACAGTAAAGATTTAAAGTCACAAGACTGACATGAATGTATTTTCTTTTTATCTGAAGTACAATGCACAAGAATAACAGGCAGACAGCAGCAAATAAAAATAATGTAAATATAAACATATGCTAGTTAAGCTAATATCTATTTTGTTTTTTACAATTTTTTTTATAATTGTATAGTAACACCACACCAAACAGTTAAAGTTCTGAATTTCAAAAAGAAATAAAATCACAGATGGTATTAGTCAAACAGGTTTTTGTAAAATTAATGGCAGGACAGTTAAATAAATATAAAAATAATGAAATCCATGTAAGCTAATTGTAAAATAATGTCTATTTATGTAGTATAAATGCATAGATATGCAAATCACAATCAAATTAAAGAAACAATGCTAAAAAAGTTAACTATAGTTTATAGAGTATAAAATGTAAACTCAGACTTTCCTAGACTAGATAAATAATTACAGGAAATTTTAAAAAGATAAGATAAACAACAAGACTGATTGCCAGACAAGTAGCTTGAGTTTTTCTAAAGCATCATTGCTATTAAAACATAATTGTTAAAATGTTTACAGGCAACACTATTTGGTAATTGTAATAAAAGATCACAATTGTGCATAGATGTCACTGATTTAGAAGTTATGTACCTACCATAACGTTCCATGTTAGTTGTCTTCTTCTCACCTTCTTTCTTGCTGGATGGGTTCGGCTCCGACTCGGCCACTCTAAAAGCTCAAGAGCTAGTTCCACCAGCTCGAGGCTCCCCTATATCCCACAATGCTAGGCGGTAACTCCTCAGATCTCGTTTGTAAGCTAGGCCCAGCTAGAAAAATTCCACTATATGGAAAAAAAGGTAACCCACCTCTATAAGCTGACTGTGAGGTGTCCTAAACCTAACAGAGGAAAACATATATATACATATATATATATATATATATATATATATATATATAGGTGGTAAAGCGTGGGAGAAAAGGATAGAAAGGTCACAAAACAACCTCCTCTAGGTTTGTCCAGGCTAGGGGGAAGGAGGGTGGGACGCAAGAAAGAAGGCGAGAAGAAGACAACTAACATGGAACGTTATGGTAGGTACATAACTTCTAAATGTTAAGTTGTCTATCTCGCCTTCATTCTTGCTGGATGGGACCACGTCCCTAGCACCTTGTCCCGGATGGCCTATCGGAACAGACTCTTGAGTACAGTGGAACCAAAGTTGGCTCGGTCCCTAGAGGCTAAGTCCAACTTATAATGAGAAATGAAAGTATGGGGAGAAGCCCAAGTAGCTGCAGAACAAATTGAATCAATAGGCAGTCTGTCTTGGAAAGCTAAAGATGTGGCCAAAGCTCTAGTTGAATGAGCCCTGGGTTTGGTTGGTAACTGTTGATGTCTGATCTCATACACAAAGGTAATCAATGAAGTAAGCCATCTAGAAAGAGATACCTTAGAAACTGGAAGGCCCATTCTACCTTCTGCATAGGAAACAAACAGTTGATCAGACTTCCTGAATTGTTTTGTCCTGTCTAAATAGTACCTAAGTTGGCGATGAACGTCTAACCAATGTAATTTTTGTTCTGATCTGTTCGAATAATTAGGAAAGAACACAGGAAGATCAATGGTTTGATTCAAATTTGCCGGTGAAGCTACCTTAGGCAAAAAGGACGGGTTAGTACGTAAGGACACCCTATCCTTATGAAACAAAAGATAAGGGGACTGACTACACAGAGCATGGAGTTCAGAGACTCTTCTGGCTGAAGTAATAGCTACCAAAAAGAGTGTTTTCCAGGATAGTAACTTCATTGAGCATGAAGCCGCAGGTTCAAAGGGGGAAAGAATTAAGGACGCCAGAACCAAGTTGAGATCCCATTGAGGAGGAGGATCCCTGATAGGTGGTTTGAGGAGAAAAACTCCCTTTAAAAAGGCTTTGCAGAGTTTGTGAGACATAATGGAGGACTCTGAGACTCCAACATGAAAGTTAGATATAGCTGCCAATTGAACTTTGATGGTAGACGGAGACGAACCTGAGTGGAAAAGTTCGGCTAGAAAGTCCAAAACTGATTGAATGGAAGCAGTGAAAGGATCTATATCCTTTGAATGCGCCCAACAGGAAAAGAGTTTCCACTTACTATGATAAATCTTCCGAGTGGAAGATTTATGAGAGGCTATCAAAATATCTCGAACTGAGTGAGATATTAGAGGAAGCCTGGCTAGAGTTGGAATTGGAGAAACCATGCTGTGAGGTTCAGAGAAGGGAGGGAGTGGTGCAACTGACCCGACTAATGGGTCAAGAGGTCTGGAACTGGGTCCAGATGCCAGGGTTGCTCCAACAGATAACGGTGAAGAAATGGGAACCAAACCTGTCGAGGCCAGTAAGGGGCAATGAGGATCATGGAAGCTTTCTGAGCGATGGCTTTCTGTATTAGTTGAGATATCAGTGGGAAGGGAGGAAAAGCATACAGAAGTCCCCGGGGCCAATCGTGGACTAGAGCGTCTCTGCTGGGATGGCCTGGTTGGGGAAAGAGGGTGAAAAAATCGTCGCACTTGCTGTTTTGGGGAGTAGCGAAAAGGTCGCAGCAAAGCCAGCCCCACTTTCGAAAAACTTTCTCCAACACTGAATTCTTCAGAGACAAACTCGTGAGGCATGAGAATAGCTCTGCTCAATTTGTCCGCAATCACATTGGACTTCCCGGGAATGTGCATTGCTAACAGAAACCGCTGAGAGGAAATCGCCCATTGCCACAGTCTGAGTGCCTCTCGACATAGGGGGTAGGATCTGGTTCCGCCTTGTTTGTTGATGTACCACACTACAGACATATTGTCTGTCTGAATTGCTATAGTCCCTTTGGGAAGAGAGTCTTGTAGGGCTTGCAACGCTAGAAGCACTGCTCTCATCTCTAGGACATTTATGTGCAAGTGGCGTTCGAAAGGTTGCCACATGCCTTGGACCGTCCTGCCCTGGTAATGCCCCCCCCACCCGATCAGGGAGGTGTCCGTTGTCAGTGTAGCAACCGGAGGGGGAGGAACAAAGGGTCTCCCTAGGAAGAGCTGGGGGGATGTGATCCACCAAGAAAGATGATTCCTGCACGATTGTGTTATCGCAATGGAATGGGACATTGGAAGTTGCTGGTATGACCATTGTGTGAAGAGCATCCATTGTAATATTCTCATGTGGAATCGGGCTAAAGGGAGGAGAGGGATAGCAGCCGCCATTATCCCTAAGACCTTCAGGATCAGTCTGACTTTGATCTTGTTGCTCTGCAAGACAAGAGAGACTTGTCTGTGTATGTCTGCTATTCTCTGCTCTGTGAGTCTGGCTGACATGTTGACTGTGTCTAGATTTGCACCTATGAAGGTAATAACATGACAAGGCGACAAGACAGACTTTCCATAATTTATTGAAATGCCTAGTGTTTGACATGTGTGAAAGGTGTAGTCTCTGGCAAGAAGCAGAAGATGCTTGGTGGGGGCTGTAAGGAGCCAGTCATCTAAATACGGAAACACTTGGAATCCTTGCCATCTCAGATGAGAGGCGACCACTGCCATGCATTTGGTAAACACTCAGAGGGCTGTAGTGAGTCCAAAGGGCAGGGCCCTGAATTGGAAATGACTGGTTCCCAGCCTGAAGCGGAGGAATCTCCTGGAGCGTCGGCTCATTCTGATGTGATAGTACACATCCTGGAGATCTATAGAGCACATCCAGTTGTCTCAGCCCAAAAGGGGCAGAATGGACTGCAGCGTGACCATCTGAAATTTTGTTTTCTTGACAAACTTGTTCAAGTTGCTGAGATCCAAAATGGGTCTCCAGTCCCCTGTTTTCTTTGGAACATAAAGAATTTGGAGTAGATTCCGGATCCTTGTTGGTCTGCTGGAACTGGTTGAATGGCTCTTTTTTCTAGCAGCTTTGAAATTTCTAGTGCTGCTTGCTCCCTTTGACTGGGTGGAACGTCTGGAAGGGATTTTCCTGACTGTTTTGGAATGCAAAAGAAAGGGATTCTGTAGCCTTCGGAAATTATAGACTGTACCCATTTGTCTTGAGTGAGGGAAAGCCAGGCTTTTGGATACAGAGATAATCTTCCCCCGTCTGCCTCCGAAGGTGGACAGCCGGGCAACAAATCAGGGATGCTGAAAGGGCTTGTCAGAGAAGGATTCTCGACTGCCCTGATTCTGCGGGCCCCCTCTGCCTCTAGGACGGCGTCTACCATTATTGTTCCCCCCTCTGCCTCTAGAGGGGAATCGACTCTGTGCATCAGGCAAAACTCCCTGTGGTTGCTTGCGGAACCACATCTTTCCCCCCTTCTGGCCTTTGGGGTAAGGCCTAGAAGGAGTAGAAAAACAGACTCCCATGGCAGAGAGAGTCTTGCCTTCAGTCTCACACCTAGTCAGGGTTTCCTTCACTTGAGGACCAAAGAGGGATGATCCATCAAAGGGGGAGTTAGTGAAGGACGCCTTGAAAGGGTCCGCAAAGTTACATAGCCGCATCCAGGCATGCCAACGTAAGGCCACACCTGTACCTGCCGCTCTACTCGCTCCATCCGCCGCATATGAAAGGAGGCGCATGGAGGAGTTAATTATTGAGTTAAGGGTCGCCAGCTGAGAGTTCATCCTATCATGAAAACCCGCAGCTGTTGGATCCTTTAACATTTCACTCGCTTCCTTGAGCAAATCCCTCTGAAGACGAGTGAAATGACACAGGTAATTCAGCGTGCGCATAGAAAAGGTCGCTGATGAGAACATCCGCTTCCCTTACCTGTCCATAGTCCTAGACTCCTTGTTAGGAGGATGAACAGGCACTGAAGGATCAGCTAGCTCCTTCTTGGTGGCCGCAGCCACCACCATAGCATCAACAGAGACGCCTTTGGTCAAGAATTCTTTGTCTTTGGGGGCAGTGATAAATTTTGATGGTCTCCTGGGGGTGGGTTCCACTGAGTCAGGAGCCATCCAGGCCTTCTTTGCCACCACTTGCATAAGGGGGTCAAAGGGAGGGGACACCCAGGAGGTGGAAGGGCGAGAGCCAAACGCCTCAAGATACACCAATTCATCCTCTGAAGGGTTGAGGGCTGGCCAATTCCCCCTCTGTTTTAAGATTTCGAGGATGTCCGCAAAGGAGACATCTTCAGAGGGGGAACGAGGGGAACCTTCAGAATCCTCTAAATCAGTGTCAGAGGTGACAGACTCAGGGGAGTCAATATGCTTCCTCTTGCACTGCCTCTTCCTAGGGGGCTCTCCTACCGGGTCAGGAGAGGCCTCGGAAGAGGAGGAGATCCCCACTGGGGAAACTTGAGGAGCTGGCTCTCTACGATCCGGGATGAGGGGGTGAGAAGAAATCACCGCAGGCACCGTGGAAGGAGGGGCAGATGGAGCTGACTGTGGGGTTGAACCAGGTTCTAACACACTCCTCATGACCTCGAAGGCACCCCTGTCAGGCAGAGCCAGAGATCTCCACTCCGAAAAGCTGAAAATCTCCCCCGGCACCAACAGTAATGGCTCCGAGGCCGATGTCGGAGCCGAACTCAACAGCGCCGAAGCACCAAGAGGGAGAGCGGGGTCGGACAAGGGTCCGATGCCACTCGCCCCCTCAGAGCCGCCGAGGGAAGTCCGGTGCCAAGATTCATCCAGAGAAGAAATTGGAGCAGACGACGGCACCGAAGACAAAGATATCGGTTCCGACGCAGCCACAGTCTCGGGTCCGAGCCGCCCCAGCTCCGAACTCAAAGTAGTCAGAGGAGGAACATTTTGAGTGACAGAAATAGCCGTCGACTGTTGAGTCAAGCTCTGAAGCATTTGAGCCAGTGCCACGGACTTGAGAAGTCGACTCACTACCCTCTGAAAGTCATGATCTGACAGTCTCGACAACCTAGAGGAGTGAGATCTATGGCTCCGTTCAGACAACAATGGCGATGCTGGAGCCAAATGAACGGAGCCGATAGATGGTGACCTTGACCTCTTCCTGGAAGTCGGTTCCGATAACTTTATTGGAGCCGACTCAGCGATGTCTACCTCGGCTCCGGCTGGAGCCGAGAAAACAGTAGAAATATGTGTTCGAGAATCATCGGCTCCGGCCGGAGCCGATGTTCGAACAGACTTTGAAGCCCCAGGGGACGACTCAGACACTGGAGCCGACGGTCTGGTAGGCTTGGAGGGTTTCCCCAAAGATAGTGTCGGGGGACCCTCAGGCTTTAATAAGCCCCTTAAAATGAGTTTATTTTTTCGCTCCTGCAGGACTCTAGGGCTGAAACCATGGCAAACAGCACATGAGTCCTGCAGGTGCAAAGGTCCCAGGCAGTATACACAAGAAGTGTGACCGTCTGTCAGAGACATCTTCTGACAGCACGAGTCACACTTCTTAAAGCCTGAGACCTTTGATTCTTTAGACATTTCCAAAGAAGAAAAAGTGTAATCACTCACACTCACACACACACACAGATTACACTAACTGAAAATTAAATTAAACTAAATAAATCAAATAATTCCCTACAAAAAAAGACAGTCACTCCAACTACTAGGAAGGGAGGGACGGGGCCTAAAGGCCCAAGGGAAGAACTCCTGAGAGTTTTTTTGGGAAAAAGGGAAGAATTTGGAAGGGGATGGTAAGAAACTACCTAATTTAGTAAAATATAAAGAAAAATTAACTTAAAAGGGGGTCTACTTTAGTTAAACTTAGTTCTAAGCAACTAACCTGAAGAGCCGGTTGGAAGAGCACCTCGATCACTATAGCAGCAAATGAGATCTGGGGAGTTACCGCCTAGCATTGTGGGATATAGGGGAGCCTCGAGCCGGTGGAACTAGCTCTCGAGCTTTTAGAGTGGCCGAGTCGGAGCCGAGGTTCGGCTCCGAACCCATCCATCAAGAATGAAGGCGAGATAGGCAACTTAACATAATATGTTTGCAAGTAAATGTTTAAAAAAAATGGGTCCAGGGTACCTGCCAGATTGAAATGCATGAATAGCAAACAGTCTGTGTAAATACATACAGGATACACTGTAATAAGTTCAAAAGTAATTTGTCAAGTTGTAATATTATCACTAGTTTCACATTGCAGTTTTATTACTGGTTTTTGGACCATCATTTTATCTGTACTAATATTGGTTACCCCAGATAAAGAAAAATTATATTAAAATATTGTATTCATACAGCTAATGGACTAATATGTAAAAACAGCATTTTTCAGAGTATATTTCACTGTCAATTATAGTTTATGGGGCAGTTCAGAAATATAACCACAATGTTATGGTTAAAATGACATTGAAACTGTATATTTTCAGCAGTGTATAAATGCTTGCAGTAGCACATAGTTCTTGTCTTTTATAGATATTAGTCTATGTCTAAACATTTAATATAAAATTATTAATAAAAGTAAAGAGTTAATTCAACAGTTGCAAAGAGTTAATGGAACAGTTCTAAGTCATAAATTAAATTTTATAATTGCAAAAGAATAAATTAATCAAGTTAAAAAAATAAAATTAAAGCAGACACAGCCCATAACTGATGAAATATTTTCACAGAATGGTCTGCAAAAGAAAAAGTTGTTAAATACATTCAGTTTTGGTAGTAATACTTGATATAATAGTATTAACTATGTAAAACTGCATTTTGACTTGTATCAAAAGAAGACTAAAGGTTTTGTTTCTTAATGTGTTTTCTATATAATGTGATCAAAAATACATATCAGTATAAATTGTTTTGAGTATGTTTAAAAAAAGAGGGAATTGCTAGAGATTATGAATATACGGCTGAAATTAATTCTGTTGTAAATATGCTGAAAGATAAAGCATAGAATAAAAAGTTTGCTTGAATATATGTATAGAGTTTAGCAATGTAAAATGAGCATTCATACTATATGTATAACAGACAGGCTTCTCTTCACAGCATCAGAAAAAGACTAACAAAGCAATATTGGAAAGCAAGTATTACACAATCATGTTTGCAGAACAAATATCTAAACTCAGCATTACGTGATGTTTTTTCAATAGGAACAGAACAGATGTTTCCTTTCATACTTCTGTTTTTCTGTTTGCGTGCATTTGTGCATTTTCACATCAGCAGAACTGCTGACAGGACAACAGAAAAGTCTAAAAACAGACATTATGTGACTTCCCACAGAAGTCCAAAAAAGATACCAAGAGGAAATAAAATCTATGTGCGTGACTAGCACTCTATATAACAATTATAGTAGTTCAGTTATGGGAGAGAGGGACAGAGAGAGGTATTTTGTAGAAGTCATCATTCATATCTGTAATGAAGGAAAACTTTGTAAATATATGCTATAGGTTCATAGGTTCATAGGTTAATACTAGGCTATCTGCCCTAAGGCATTTATAAGCCTAGCCAAAATTTTTGTGGCTTACGCCACCCCTTATATGAAAAAATACTGTGCCCATTAGTTTGTTGTGCCTCTGTCCAGCAGTGACACAGATATGATTCCCGGGGTAAACCTACGATCTCCCATCCACAGGTCTAGATTTCTCTTGAACAGAGTCAGCGAGGTGCTCTGCCTCACATGGACCGGGATTTTATTCCACAGCATAGGGAGTCTCTGAGTGATAAATCTATCCCTCAAGCACGTCCTATTTATATCCGTGCTAAGGTTTAAGTCGCTTGCTCTAGTGGTTTATGATCTGACAGAAAGCATACTAGTGGTTTATTATAAAATAAGTTATCTGTAACTGTGCTTATAGCTGCAAAATATATTTCTCTATCAGTGTGCAATTTGAAAGGCTTGGTGCTTTAAACAGACTACAGATGGAGTCATGCAAAGCTCTGTGTCTCTGATTCAGCAGTAAACAGCACAGCAAGACTGTGTGTCTTAAGAAGACTTTGGATCCAGCACAGCATAGAAGCAGTGCAGAAATTAAAATAAATTTTTCATATATATATATATATATATATATATATATATATATATATATATATATGTGTGTGTGTGTGTGTGTGTGTGTGTGTGTATGTGTATTTATAAACATGAGTGGTGTCACAGACCTCTTGCCCAAAACAGACTTTCATCACTTTCTTCTGTTATCGGGAACACAAACATCAAAAATAAATATTAATCAAATTTAAACATAAAAACATGACTTAAACCCAAAATTGAAATAATTAGTATTTTTATTTACCCATGATAGTAACCTGCAGCAATACAGCAAAGTAAATATACTATTTGTCTGGGACAAAACCTCTGTGCAGGGTCTTTTTCCGTAACATCCACCCAGTTTTGTAATTAACTACATGGTGGCTGTTACCAGCTGTGCAAAGGGGACATCTCCCAGTGCAACTGCCAACTTTACATAATCTAGCACATTCCTTTATATATATATATATATATATATATATATATATATATATATATACAAACACACACACACACACACATATATATATATATATATATATATATATATATATATATGTGTATATATAGCATAGATTTAAACATAATAAATACTGCACTGCAGAAAAGACAAATAGCATAATATTCAGCCCTGAGCAGATATAAATGTATACCAGGGAGCTGCCATATACAACAATGCTTTCTTCAAAACTGTTTATAATAACCACCCTGGACATATACACAGCAGTGGCTACTTGAATGCAAATGGTATCACTTGATGCTATCTCTGCTCTGTTCAATAAGCAAGTTGACAAAACAAAATAAAGCTGGCACATGTTCCATCAAAGCACTGTCTTGAAAGCAAAGCTCTTGTGAAACTGTGACTATTTCTTTTAAAGCTACTTCTTTTTTGCATTTGTCAATGCTTGCTTTAATGCAGACACAGCCCCTCAGTCAAAAATGTTTTTCATGAGCACTGTGAGTCAAAAAACAGTTGAATGCCCTCCCTGTCAGAGGAACAAACATATTTATATCTAACAAAGAATTAAAAGAATAATCATTTACATATTTGTTTTTTTGTTTGTTTGCTTTTTTTAATCAGCAGCTGACTTCACAAGAACCTTTTGAGAAGGCCTGTAGTAAGCTGATTCTTTGATGAAATCCCTTGAAGTCATTTGTTAATAGGACAAAGATTGTTGAGGCTAGCTGAAAAGTAGGATCCACTGGAATGATGAACAACAGCAGCTAATTGTGACACTCTGCTGAATGGTCTGAACTATACAACTGGGATGTCTTGCTAAAATATTCACTGTAGTCAGTCTTTACAACTCAATAAGATGAGGTATGTTAAGTGTACTATGATTAATTACTACCATCTACCATTCCCTGAGTCTTTATCGATAGCTATCTATATAAATAAACTGATCTAGCTATCTCTCTCTCTTTATATATATATATATATATATATATATATATATATATATATATATATATATATATATATATATATATATATATATAATACACACACACACACACACACACATATATCTATATATATCTATATATATATATATATATGTATATATATATATATATATATATATATATATATATATATATATATGCTTTCTGCAACTTTTGATGAATAGTGCTTTGGTTGACATCTGTTTAGTTGACACAATTTACTCAACTAAACAGATGGTCGACACCTGTCAACAAAAACAGTAGCTCGGATGATTCTCTGGGGATAGAAAATGTTGCCATTTCCACTAGAATTGTACAATCTTGGAGTTAGAATATATAATTAGCAGGCAGTGTGGGGATGTAGGGGGCATCTTTTTTTGTTTTTCAGTTTTTGCATGTGCTGAGATTGATAATCGGTTCATGCCTAATAGCATGTTGGCATTTGGTGTTGACATTATGCACATCGACATTAGTTGCCATTCAGCAAATGTAAATAAATATATTTATATATATATATATATATATATATATATATATATATATATATATATATATATAAAGAAAGAAAGATCTATTATATCTATATCTATATATGCTGCACATAGATCATTCAATATCACTTAAATACACATGTGATCTGCAGACCAGTAATTTCTGTGAAGAAAAAGTCTTGGTTTGAAGTTTCTAGCCCAGTATTATCACTGAGATCTAGTAATTTGTGCAGAGATGCTGGCGACAGATGCTTTGAACTTTGGTTGATGAGCCTATTCTTGGTGCATTAAAGTATAGGAAGTTGGAGAAGTATAACATAGACACAAGCACAGGGACATCAGTCTCAAAGAGGTGATGACTCTTAATGCCCTGAAAGCACACTGCTCCAGGCACATTACAGCTGGTGAAACCTCTCAACCAACTTTGGACTCCAGGTATATTGCAGGTGGTAAAGGCACTGAACCAACTTTGGGCTCCAGGTTCATTGCAGGTGGTGACAGACAATTTCACTGCAATGTGGTAGATAAACAAACAAGGAGGGGACAAGATCTTACACCCTTTGCAGACTGACCATTGTATCCTGGGACTTAGCTGTTCAACACATTCTATTCCTTCAAGTAGCATGCATCCATTCAGAGGAGAATACAGTGACAGACTCTCAAGAGTGGATACTACACCAAGGCATATTCCTTAAAACAGTCCAGCAGTGTAGAATCCTTTAAACAGATATTTTTGCCTCCAGAAACAACAAACAACTAAAACTCTTCTGCTCTATTCCCTGGACAAGGATATTACTATATGTGTTTTTTCACTTTCCTCTCATATCCAAAGTTCTTCAAAAGTTGTTGCTCTAACTCTAAGAGAAAGTTGTGCCTTTACAGGTGCATCAAATAACATTTCTGTTTGTTGTTTCTCTAGCCACTGAGGAATTGTTCATGTTATAAATTCAGCTCTGTTAAAGGATACTCACAATTCTTTGAAGGGTGGGATTTGAAAAAACAGAGGAAAATAGCAGCTAGACTTTTTCGGAAACTTTAGCAAAATGCAAATACCTTTTTCTGTGTGTTCATATCAATGTTATTAAGAGTAAACCAGTGTGCAGTGAGTTAAAAATTATCCTATACACTCAGCAGGCCTCCTTTTAGGTTTATATTCTAATTCAGAAAGAATGTGAATGTGTCATATGTACTGCAGAATGCTGGTGGCTAAACCCATACATGATTGCTTGTAGTTAGAAAGAAAAAAAAAAGGCCCCAGACCTGATCAGCTCAGAAAGCTATACACTGGGCGAGAGCTTTGTGATTTAGTCTTATACTGTATGATGCCTTAGTTGCTGTGAAACAGGTTCTTCTTGAATCAGGCTTCAAAACAGTTAGGGGTGAAGCAGTGTATTATGGCTAAACACAGTTGTTGTCTTTAAATAATAGTTCAAATGCCTTTTTCATTTGCAAAATTCTGATAGATAACACAAAAAATACAACAAGAGGTTCCTTTTTTTCCAGAATGCAAGGAAAGGATTTTACACACACATATATATATATATATATATATATATATACATGCGGTGGTGCAGCTGTAGCGTTGTCGCCTCACAGCAAGAGGTTCTCCTATTTGATTCCTGGCTGGAGCGCCTTCTGTGTGGAGTCTGCATGTCCTCCCCGTGGTCGAGTGTCGTTCGAAAGACATACATGAATGGACGTGCCTTCGTTGAAGATTGGGTGTCGAGATGGCACCTTGGCACCATAAAAATCGATTGCCAATCATTAGTGGACCGGAGTTCTGCTGTGGCGACGCCTAACCGAGAAAAGCCGAAAGAAAAACAACATATATATATATATATATATATATATATATATATATATATATATATATATATATATATATATATATATATATATGTGTGTGTGTGTGTGTGTGTGTGTGTGTGTGTGTGTATACACACACACACACACACACACACACACACACACACACACACACACACACACACACACAGAGGGGCCCAGAATCACATTTTCTTACCATAGTCTTTGGATCCTATCAAAGTATTGAGGGCTCCTATTATGCAGCATATTACAAAGTCTAACAACAGGCTACACAGCCAGTTTGGAGAGAAGAAACTTAAAAAATATAGGTCTGACTTCTTCCAGGACAAATGTACTTACCTGAAAGCATAGTATAGACATGGTAAATGAAAGAAATGTATTCCATTACATATATTATCATCTGCCATCTTTAACTTGGATTCATTTTTATGGATTTTAGTAAGTCCAATGAATACTTCATTGCTTACAACCATTTTCATCAAGCATTACCACTACTACCTTAAACAGCCTACAAATAATGCTCTGCTGTTGCTGGCATTTTTCTTAAGGATATTTACACAGCATTATTTTTCTAGGTCATTCTTTCTCATTCTGAATTGAAAAGCAAGAATGCATCAAAATGTCTTTGCTCTGTTCAATATTCCATCAAAAATGTTTTCTACATACAAGGAGTATCAACAAGATATGTTTCAAGATGGCAACAGAACAATGAGTTATTTTTGCTCTGTTTATAATGTTCCAGTGTCCAGGAAGCATAACATAACAGCTGAACAATGATTTAAAAAATTAACAACAAAACTTGTGTGACCGTCTAATTGAAACAAATTATTTTCTACTCAGAATCCATTAAAATAAACAGCAATATTATTGCACTTTAGAAAAGGTAAGCAACCGCAGGGTTTGTTTCTTTACTGTTTGAAGTGGTATAATACAAACAGGTTGTCAGCAATCATTTATAAACCACAGTTGTTCTCAGGTTTACCTATTCTGTTGGGGTCTACTACCGGACATCGAAATTACACTATTTCAAAATCCGGTAGTAGATGCCCACTAACGCGAAAGTGCACTTCACCGAAAGTGCACTTTCGCGAACACCAGTAGAACGAACGGGCAATATCCTCCACTGTGGTGCGGTAGTCACGGACCTTAGGGTTAGGGCTTGGGTTAAGGATAGTGGATAGCCAGCTATCCACTATCCTTAACCCAAGCCCTAACCCTAAGGTCCGTGACTACCGCACCACAGTGGACGACATAGGTCCGTGAATACTGCACCGTGGAGGACATACAATTTCCTCCACTGTGGTGCGGTAGTCATGAACCTTAGGGTTAGGGCTTGGGTTAAGGATAGTGGATAGCCCTACAAGCTATCCACTATCCTTAACCCAAGCCCTAACCCTAAGGTCCGTAACCATTTGCTCAAGTGATGTTCTCGAAAGTGCACTTTCGCGTTAGTGGGCATCTACTACCAGATTTCAAAATAGTGTAATTTCAATCTCCAGTAGTAGACCCATTCTGTTGTGCAGAAGAAGTTTTAGCACCAGCAAAAAGGACACAGGCTATAGAATTAGAATATAGGGTGAAGATTGATGTGTTGTTAAATGCTCGTCCAAATATACAAACCATGCAGGACAAATGACCTGTGAAGCCTGAATAATAGTCTGTGGAATGATGAGGGTCACCTCATTGCACATTCTGTAGAGGAGTGCAGCTTTAGGCTCATAAACTGCCTCTTCTGATCAATGACGGTGGTATGGAAGTATCTGTGATATATAGAGTACATGGGAGAACATGGGGCTCCAATTCAAGACAGTACAAAGAAGCTACATAAAAATCAGCACGTGAAGACCACTAGTACAACCTTACTAAGAATTCCCTTCATAATACCACCACAAGTTTACTTATGTTACATACCACTCAGATGACCCTAAATTGTCAGAAGATCCCTAATTTTGCCTCATATGTTTGCCCTGTTCCTTACAACATTTTCTGATTTACTGGTAAATCACTGAGTATTCTAGTCAGCCAGTAAAGCCAGACATAAAAGTTTTGTGTTTCTTATCATTCAGAAAATGTGTGCTGATTCCGAACTGTTTTCTGTTTAATTTTTGAAATGAATTAGAATATTTGAAAATTGTTAAATTTGGGCCTTTGTCTTCCCATTATTTTTGGCTTTGTCCTTGATTCTTGAGCAGACAAGAAGTATTTCCAGTCATCAGTGAATTAGACATATACTAACATTAATACCACCATGGGGCAAAAGGTTAACTCTTTAGATACAGGGCTCCTGGAAAGTAGGCCTCCACATTTTGACAGCTGGTCCTGGAAACTTCAAAGTACCATAATGAAGTGCTCAATAAGCTGCTAGACATACCAATAATTTTTCATGGAGCTGTGCTATAACACCTTTTCTCATAATAAGTGTCCAGGCTGCTCTTAAAAATATCTTAACTAGTACTTGCTTCAATGTAATTTGGTAGTCTGTTCCAAGCATCAGCTGCTCTTTCAGAGAAACAGTTAATACACTTCTCATTCCTATAGAATCTTCTACATAGGTTGTCTGATAATTCCCTACTAGTTTTTGATAACCCCAAAAATTCTCAAAGGTAGTTGTCTCTAAATGCCCTATATAGCTGAATAAGAGCTCCTCTTAGATATCTATAAGAGAAACAGTACAACTTTTGATATTTTAGAATTTCATAATAACTTAAATTTTCACATCCATGGATGCCCTTGGTATATTTCCGCTGTACTCTTTCCAGTTTACTCATGCTTTTTTCTTATAGGGGTTTCCATATTGTTATTACATACTCATGTTTGTGTCTAATATAACTAACAAACAATGACGTCTTCATTTCTGATTTCCTAGACTTTGTAAATCTTTTTATACAGCCTGTAGTTCTATAACTATCATTAACCAATCGGTTGATATGATTAGAAAAACTCAAAGCTGGATCAACCCATATACCAAGCTCCTTAAATGAATCCACAGTTTCAATCAATGTGTGCTGTATTAAATATTCACCTTTCAATTTATGTCTCCCAAATCTCATATGCTTAGTTTTTTATGTATTTATCAGCATATTACTTTCCTGCTCCCAAATGGCCAATTTAGTTAATTATTTTACTTTTACATGCCTTATCTGTAACATATGTAATCAGTTTACCTAATTTCAGGACATCCACATATAGACTGTAGATCACCTCAGATGAAAAAGTTGGGTCTGAAAGATATCCCTGTGGGACACCCTGTCTATAACCAAGAATTTCACCTGTCCAATTGTTGTATGATACTTGCCATGTCCCATTTGTGAGCCAAGCAGCTATCCATCTTATCAAGTATACAATTTATTGGTCAGTGTTTTGTGTATGACACTGTCAAACACTGAAGGTAAATCTATATACATTACATCACAGCATAATTTTCATTCATAGCTGTTATTATATTGTTATAGAACATCATATTACAGGTGGTAACAGATCTATTTTCAAAATATGTGTGCTGATATATGGTGTCAAATCCCAACCTTTCTAATTCTGGCAATAACTTATTCAATATTACCTTCCCTATTATTTTTCTACAACACAAAAGTAGACTTAAGGGTCTATATGACTCTGGGTTTGTCCTACGCCCCTTTCCCTTAAATACAGGTTTAATAAGCGTATGTCTCCAATCTTGAGGAATCTCCCCATATTCATATGACTTAGTAAATAATGTATATAATTGTACTGTAAGTTCTTGCTGAAGTCTTCTCAGGTCATTATTACTAATTCCTTCTCCTCCCTGTGCTTTGTTTGGATCCAGTTTGCGCAGTTCTTTTGCAATATAATCTAATTTGATTCCAGTATATGAGGTTACCTGGATGTCACTAGGATGGCTTATCACCTGCTTTGTGGAGCCAAACTGTTTTGCATAAGATTTTGTAAATATATCTATAATTTGTTCTGTTTCAGAATACATTTTTGGAATTTACATGCATTTTATCAATTTGTATGTCTTTAATCCTTCCACATATTATATATCTATAAAAAGGTTTCCTATTCTGCTCAATATCTTTATATACATTTTCTTCAAATTTTTTCTTGATCTTGTTTCACACTGTGCTTAATTTGTTTGTCCACTTTGTTTATTTCAGTTTTTAAAGTTGTAGTTCGATCTGTCTTCCATTTCTTATGGGTTTTGTCTCTCACCTTAATCACCCTGTTCTTATGAAAATATATCCTCCCGACATTGTACGATGATTTTTTGCACTCAATTTCTCTTTCAATATGTTCTACATTCCATCTGCAGGTTTTCCACTGAACACATAACTCCAGTTAGATTTACATTGTGACTGTTTTGCTTCCAAATAATTTGTAATTAATCTTCTGTGCATTGGTTTAGATTTCATTTTAGCAGAATTATCTAGCAACAAGTTAACTTTCATAACCCCACATCAACTGCGGTAAAACTTGACATGAAGTAACAGCAATTTCTTTAAGAATACAAACAATGTCTAGTATGTTCCATTCCCTGGTAGTTTTTTTTTTTTTTTTTTTTTTTTTTTTTTACAATCTGAAGTAATTGCTGTTCCTGAACATATGTTGTGAATAATATCCTTATTAGTGTTGTTGAATCAGTATTTTTCCAGATTGTTTCTGGTAAGTCCCCAACTAATATTATTCTTCCCTCCTGTGTTTCATGTAAGAAATGTATGAATTCCTCTAGGTCATCGGCACTTGATTTTGGTGTTCTATGCACTCCAACAATTGTTATATGTTCCAGAGTTGCCTTTACTGTCACAGTTACACAGTCTATAGTATTGGTGTTATCATTGAACATGTAATAATCACAGGTCTCATAGCTATCTTTAATCCCTATCATAACACCTCCACCTGATTTTTTGTTAGAATATCTGTTACGGTAAAACTATTTATAGCCTGACAGAACCGGTTTCCAGTCATTATTCTTAATCATGTTTCACAAACATTAACAACATCAATAATGTGGAAATGTAGCAAATTTTCCAATAAAAAACATTATTATTAATGTTCCTAGCATTTGCAACCATCAGAGACACAGCAAAGGGTTCCTATCATATGTTCGAAGGTTTAAAACTTCGAATCACTAAAGGTCAACCTTTAATGACTGAAGTTTTAAAACCTCGAATCATATAACGGAGATCGCCATAGAGTGCGGGAAGGGAAGATTTCCATTTACTGCACTGTAGTGTGATCACGAAATTGGTATATTTAAGTACCGTGGTTGTGGCTTGCCCCCCTGCATAGAACATTTTTTTTTTAATTTGTTCTGGGCTTAAATTTTTTTTTTTGACATTCAAAGTATTAAAGGTTGGATCATTAAAGTTCGAAGTTTAGTGATTTGAACTTTTAATACTTTGATATTATGATTTAGACCCCACAGCAAATGTTGCTATATGTCAACTGACCTGGCAAAAATCCTGTCTAGTGTTTGTCAAGTATTGCAAAATATCTGCTGAACAAAAATTCACTTCCCTGATTTTGACAAATGCACACCATCCTGTCTGAACACGTGTACCCACATATGGAATCCTAGCATTGACAACCATCAGAGACACAGCAAATGTCGCTATCAATCAACTGTTAAATTTTCAACCTGGCAGTAATCCTGCCTAGTGTTTGTCAAGTATTGCAAAACATCTGCTGCAAAAATTTTCTTCCCTGATTTTGACAAATGCACACTATCCTGTCTGAACACATGTACCCAAAACTAGGCTTGGATGCCATTTTTTAAAATGGGACAGTTTTTTCTGTGTAGTTATTTAGCCCCCAAAATATTTTCATTCACAGTGACCTGACTATCCTTTCTGTATGTGATTTGTGAAAAATATGTCCTAGCACCAGAACAAGCTATACTATCTAAGAGGGCTGTAAGTTAAATGTTCAATTTTAAATTTTAAATTTTAATTAAATTTAAAATTTTTTTTATTTTAAATTTTAAATGTCTATCTATCATGTCCAATTTCAGTTTCTTCCTTTTCACCTGTCCCTTGTCTCTTTTTTCTGTCTTCTCTTTTGGAAAATAAAGATGCCTTTTCAGATTAGTATCAGTAATTTAGAAAGTTGATAAAGGATTCTGTCTGTTGCATTTTTGAGAATAGGAAGTTAGCAGTTTTAATGTTTGACATTATCTAGCAATCATATGCTTCTTTGGTTACACAACTGCTGTCAATTTTTGTTATAGTAAAGTTCTTACAAATAAACTTTACAATCAAAGCTTAGATTCTCATGCCCATACCTCACAATAACAAGGACTCATTTTTCAACTGTAACAAAAACACCCTACCAACAGTCAGAGAATCCTTGAAGATGAGATCATTTGAACTGACATGAATAAAAACAGATCCGTGGGGGTGGAGCCTGAATGGCTAACTGAAAGCAGCAGTATTTTAGAGCTCCATATAACTAGTTAAGACAGGAAAACATATTCTTTTTATTCTTCAAAGTTTAAAATCTTATAGATAAAGGACAGATTTACATAATTAGAAACTTTGGTGAAGTTTTACAGATAACTTCCTGTCAAAAAGCTTGGAGATATATTCACTTATTAAAATGAGCAACTCAAAGAATTCTCACCAGGATGCTGCCTTATAGAAGGAACTATGGCATCTACCCTGCAGGAGTTGTCTTTGAAGATAGGTGATTTTAAAGAGAACCTGGAAAATCTTAAAACAAGCAGTCAAAAACAGACTGAAGCCCTCAAGGAAATGCTACAACAACACCAGACAATGATAACAGGAATAGAGGTTTCTCTAAATGACTTAGAAAGCAGACTTAAGGAAGAGGAAACACAGAAAGAACTGTTTCTTAAGCAAAACACTTGGTTAGTTAATAAAATAGATGACTTGGAAAATAGGGAGAGAAGAAATAACATCAGGATTTTCAGATTACCTGAAAACACAGAAGGTGAGGATATTATTTCCTTTTTATCAAGCTAGATCCCTGACTTTTTAAATTTAAAAGAAGGACTTTCCTTTGGCATTGAAAGGACACACAGAGCTTCTGGGAAACCTGCCACTAACTCAAACTCTCCTCCTAGGTAATTAATTATCAAATTTCTTTCAGACTTGGACAATAAACTGATTTTAAGATCTGCTTGGAGGAAGGCACCTCTAAAACATAAACAGAGCCTGATAAGATTTGATAACAACTATTCATCTAGAATAATGGAACAAAGGAAAAAAGTGTGGCCAGTGATATAGTTTCTGAAACAAAAAAACATCAAGGCACGACTTGCATATCCAGCTAAGATAAGAATACTATATGCCAACGAGATGAGGACTTTTATTGACTTAGAGGAAGCCTTTTCATTTATTAAAACTAATAATGTGATTACTTTACCAGAAGATATGGATTGGATGTCACCTTCTCTCAAGAGAACAAAAGAAACAAATCTGGACAGATGTCAAAAAAAAGAAGAAGCAAAAGACTGATACTGTTACAGCCAGATCTCTCAAAGCATCTGCTATGATATGAATTGTTTTAACATTACTTTAAAGGACCAGTTTTACTGCTTGGAATTTTAAAACAAAGGTAACTACTGGAAACTTTATCTATATTTTTTGAAAATAGATGGCACATGAGAGTTTTCACATTACCTCAGGCATGAAAAAACGGGTACTTTTCTTTCACAGAAGGAGGGTTATATAGCACATAAAATATTTATACTGTAAATCAACATACATAGTATATGTGTATTTTCTCTTAATTTTCTCTTTTCTTTCTCTCTTCTCTCTTTTCTCATTATTTATTTTAACTGCATCTTGTCTCCCTTTTTAAATTCTCTCCTATTTACTATACTAATATAGTCTGCATATATTTATTAACTCACTATCTATACATAGATAAATGATAGTATAAAATCATTTAGTTTTAAGGTAGACTAACTGGAATAATGAACTTAATTAATTGTCATTACAATATTTATTAGATTAATGATAGTCACTGTTATGCTTATTGGGATTGGGGACATGTTCGTGATTAACTCTGAAATGTTCCATTCATTTACATATGTCCTTTGAATTATTTCCTTTTAGTATTAACAAATACATAAAAAAAAAAAAAAAAAAGCTTTCTTCACATTCTATTTGCGCTGCCATAGCAACAGTAAACAATTGCTGCAGTTTCTAAGGACATTGTGAATCTGCGAAGTGCATTTAGCCTCACAGATAAATAATAAGAAAAACTAATGTTTAGTTATTGAAATGAAAAACAACCTAAACAAGGTAAAATAAATACATAATAGGACTATTTGTATATGTATATTTTATGATTTATCCTCGTAGGATTACATATTCCTAGAAACACAACTGAAATATTCCCAAACTACATGTGCACTGAAATGTAGCTGCTTGATTAAAAAGTATTACTCAGTTTAACAAGCTGATTCCACAATCTGTCTGCACTGTAAAAGTTACATTTTATATGTAACTTGAAACTGACAGTCTCTAGAGCACATGAAAAGATACATATTTATATTAATGGTTACACGTCTTCCCCTATAAAGATTACCAGAGGTACAAGGCAAGGTTGCCCCGTGTCCCCTTTTCTTTTTAATATATACTTGGAACCATTGCTGCTATATATTACTCAAAACACCTTTCATAATATTCCAAGAATCTTTAACACAAATATTTTTTTTTCTGCATTTGCTGATGATCTAGTAATATATTTCCAAACAACATTATCTGACCTTAGTAAAATAACAAACTCTATTGAACGTTTCTCTCTTGCTTCAAATTATCTTATAAATACTTCAAAAACTCATATTCTTCCTTTAAATCATAAGGTTCATAAATTGTTTTTGTTTTCTGATTCACAAATCCAGATTACTTTTGGTGTGAAATATTTGGGAATTAACATGGAGCACAATAATCACTCCTCATTTCAAAACAACATGAGTAAAATATGGAAATCTATAATGTTTGACATGAATAGATGGGAACAGCTAAATCTGTCACTTTTATCAAAAGCTGCAATAATTAAAATGAATATTCTTCGAATATTTATATATCAATTCAATTCTTCAGATCAGATAATTCCCAAATCTTTTTTTCGAAAAGGTAAATAAAGAATTAGCAAAATTTATGTGGTTTCCCAAATCAGTTAGGATCTCCTATTCTAGATTGTCAATTACTAAAGATAAGGGAGGTTTGGGATTACCAAATTTTTACCTATATTATCTAATTGTTTCAGCAAATAAGCTATTAACTATATCTAACTTTAATAGTAGTAAAGGTATTCAGTACCCAATATGGGTTAGGTTGTGGTATCATTATATTTTATCTAAAAATATAAATCCGGAGGCCATCCCTTTTATTTATTTAAACATGAAGAGCACCTGTAAAATTTCGACCCTTCTTAAACACAAGATTAATGCTTTTCGGAATTTATTAAAAATCTGCAATCTTGATAAGTTTTTTCACCTCTTTCAACCACTTCATTTAAATCCGAACATAATGTTAGATAACTCTCCATTTAATCTAACAAATTATCCTCTTATTAAAAAGTTAAAAGTTGGGACATCTTGAAATATAAAGACTTGTCACTGGCAAATTTACGTAAGATTCTAAAAGTTAGTTGGAAATACACTACCGTTTTACGTTAAATAAGAGAGGTAATTATGATAAAGTTTGATTTCATAAAGCCTACAGAACTTGATCTTAATAATTTAAAAATGATAATTAAAACATTATCGTCATCAGTGAAAATGTTATCAAAGTCCTATAAACTGATAAACAAATTAACATTAGACCAGAATTGTCTTTTCTCAAATACCTGGTTGAATCATAATTCTCAAATAACTGAGAATCAAAAACTTCTAGCAATCAGAAACACCAGAGAATTTACTCCATTTAAGAAATTGATCTACACTCAATTAATGATTAGCAATAACGCTTATCATACTCCATATAAATTAAATAAATTTAACGCCAGTAAATCTCCATTGTGCACATGTTGTTCCTTTCCCCAAGCTGACCTTTTACATATCCTGTGGTATTGTCATTTTTCTCATAAACTTTGGACCTCTTTGAAGGTAAGACTGCAGAGAATGGGGTATCATAAATCTACGCTGTCATGGGAATTTGCTATACTTCATATACCGTTAGTTCATCTTTCCAAACTGGATACTCACGCACTTATTTTTATTTGTTCGCTTATAAAACTTTATATTACTCAAAATTGGCATGATTGTACTAAATTAAACTGGGATACTTTTCAAAAAATGGCTTACCTATATATTGATGCACAAAAAAACTTGGTTAAGAGTCCAATAAAAATGATTTTAAAAAATAGAGTGTTGGGGAAGGTTTTAAGTATTATAAACAATTAATACCTTCTAGAGTTTTTTTTTTCTCCTGGTCTTGATTATTAGCTCTTTTATTTTGTTAACCATACTTTATTTACATAAATGTGTATAATGTCTAAATTTACCACTGATTTTATGGTTACCGATTGTACATAGTGTATATATTGGGATTTGTTATTTAATGTTCTTTTTTAACTCCAACAAGAGTTGCATTTTGTTTTATCAAATTGTTAATCTTTACACAATTCCTAAATGTAATGTTTTTAAATCAATAAAAAGTTTTTTGAGAAAAAAAAAAAAAGATACATATTACTTTTTGCAACATGTTATTTTTGCAGTTACCTCACACTTTGTACAAACTCACTTGGCAACTGATAGCTAATCATTTAAAATATCAGTTTAAATATTAAATGTGCCCTTGAAATGCTATTGACATTTTGACAAAATATAATGTGAGCTGTAAAATTAATGACTTGAAGGAAGTAAAGTAATGCATAGATTTCAAAGACAGTTCTTGACACTACAGTAAAAGTAAAAATGTATATTCACAAGGAAGTATTGAAATGTTAGTCTTCCAGATAAAATAGCTTACTGTCAACATTTTGCAATATCAGAAAGTTTGAAGAGCTAGGAATTACTATTCTTTGTCTTTATAATGATTATTAGACATATGTTAGACTCTGTGTAGTTTAATGAATTGTGACATATGTTTATGAGGAAAAGTGAATTCAATTATTCACATTGGACTACACATTCCTGGAAACTCAACTGAAATGTTCCCAAATTACTTGTGAATTTAAATGAAACTGTCTGATTAATAAGCATAATTTACTTTAACAACCTGAATCCATAAGCTGTCTATATATGCTACATTATATATGTAACTTGCATAGTCTCTAGAGCACACGAAAAAAATGCATATTATATTTGCAACATGCTATATTTGCACTAACCATACATTCTAAACTAACTCAGTTGGCAACTGACAAGTCATTTATTTGGAACATCAGTCTGAATATTAATTGTGCCCTTGAAATATTGTTGCCGTTTTGACAAAACAAAATCTGAATTGATAAAGGAATGATTTGAAGAAGTGAAGTATTGTACAGATTTCAAAGACAGCTATTGACACTACAATATAAGTAGAAATGTATACATGGAAGGAAAAATTGAAATGCTTTATACTTTTAGTTAAAATAGCTTATTGTTAACTTTTTGCTTTATCAGAAAATGTTAAGAGCTAGGAAATTATTTCTAATTGTCTTTATAATGGTTACTAAAGTGATGTTAGTCACCGACTTGTTTAATGGATTGCGAGTCATGTACAAGATGGACTACTAAATATTATTTCTGTTTACCTATGTTTGCTGAATTTCTTTTATTAGTACTGATTTAAAACAAGGGAAAGAAGGGAAGGGAAATCTCTGTTTTTGGTCAAGGGAGGAGAGGCTTAAGGGTATTTTAACTGCCCCGAGAACTCTCTAAGATGCTCTAAATACTATTTGATTAATACTAACCTAAATTAACTCTTGATTACCATATAGGTACCTTCACATTCATTCTAAGCCTGATGTGATTACCCATTCTGGAAGCAGGAGGTGCCCTATGCAGGATGGAAATTGTCAGGGTGATCATAGTTCATTCCTAGACTCTGCTTTGTAAATCTATAAATATGTAAAAGCACTGCACACTAGAATGTAGGGCACCTCTACTCAGAGTCAGGATACCACTGATAAGCCATGTCTTTTCATAAGTATAAGTTGAAGTTGGTGAGCTGAAGAGTGGGAAAGTAAAGGAAGACAGTACACCTAGAGTAAATTCATATTTCATTGGTAATCACTCATTGTCTCCTGTAGAGTCCTTTTAGTCAAATTATTTTAGTAATAATCTATTTGTTGTTGGCTTATTTAGTGTATGCTCGTCTGTTGCATTTAATTTATCCAAAATGACATACTGACATGTTTGGGATCTCTTAAGGGTAACTAAATATTGGATATTTTCTAAGTCAACATAACAATTGTTTACACTACTAACATTCCATCCTAATATATAACATACTATAGAACAATAATAGAATAATATAGAATTTCATATCTCTTTTAAGTAAATTCTCCATATAATAATTTAACATATGGAGCTCAATTTATATTGTTGGTTAAGGGTATGAGTGATAATCCAATAGATCTATATTTATCTATTGTATTAGGAACTACTTATATTCCATATTTAACAGGAAATTCATATTTACTTGTATTTGATACTTTAGAATTAATGTTTTATAGAAGTACTTTTTTAAAGCCTGACCAGCATTTTACCCTACTTATATTTAAGGTAGAAAGAACATTAAATTACACTCCCAAGTTTACACACATAAAAAAGAGAATATGGTATAACTACTATAATCAAAATAAAATAAAAAAAGAAGCAAAATATTTTTTCCAACAATAACTTGAAATGGATTTAACATTCTTATCATTAAATACTAATGGCTTAAATAATGCAAATAAAAGATCAAACTTAATAAAATATTTAAATCTAAATAAGGCAGAAGTAGTATTTCTCCAGGAAATGCATTTTAAGACTAATGATAGCTTTATTTGGAACCCTAAGGACTATACAGTCTTAGCTCAATCCTCCTATAGAACAAAAACAAAAGGAGTATCAATTCTCTGGAAGAAAAATATAATCACTCCAAAAGTTATTTATAAATATGAAGGCAAAGAAGGTCTACTAGCATTTGTTATAATTAAATTTAATAACAGAATATGGACCTTAGCTAATTTATATTAGTTCCCAGGAATTGGAGCAGGAACGGTTAAAAAACACCTAGATTTTATTTCCAACAATTATAAAGGAAATCTTATACTGGGAGGAGACTTTAATTGTACCTTAGAAGCTTCTGAAACCACCAAGAAATCTTTTCACATAGCAACTATTTCAAAATCCTTAAAACAAATGGATTGATTCATTTAATTTAATAGACACTTTTAAAGTAAAAGATGATAAATCCTTATTATTTTCCCATAAAGACCATAGATTTGGAACACAAACCAGAATAGGCAAATTATTCGTAGTTCAAGATTTACAAACAAAAATCCTCAACTTCTCAATAGTTCCATGCCACTTCTAAGATCATGACTCTCTGATAATGAAGCTCCAAATAGAATTTAAACCTTTAATCCTCTCAACTAGAATTCCATCATATATCACGAAAATTAAAGAATTCAGATGCTGGATGCTGTCAGAACTACAACTATTTCTTGAAATTAATAATACAACAGAAATCAGTAGAGCCATGGTTTGGGACTCATTAAAAGCATATTTATTTGGTAAGACCCTTAGCTGGTACAAAAAGAAAGTCAGAGAGTGGGAATCTGAATCATTAGACTTGCAAACCACTCTTGACAGCAAAATCTAAAAAAAAATCAGAATTGTCCAGAAGTAAAAAAAGAAATAGAGGAATTAAATAAAAAAATATAATGAAATTCTAACACACAAAACTTGTCTAGCCTTGGAAAAATTAAACATAAACTCATTAGTCACCTTCCCCAGATATCTACATAACTTTATCTACAAGAATTAAAATACAATCTAAAGCAAATAACATTAGTAGTATATATCATGAAAAGAAAGGGAAAAATGTATCAGATATAGGAGACACCCTTGAAGCATTTCGGTTCCATTACATGGAACACTTCAAAAAAGAAGATTTAGATACCAACCAAATAAACTTAGATACAAACCTTATCAATATAAAAAAAATCCCGAAAACTTAAAACTAGACCTACAAAAACCTATATCCTACAAAGAAATTGTTGACAAGATAAAAGAAAGTAAATCTAACAAAGCTCTAGGGATAGATGGTATAATTACGGAAATTTACAAACTCTTCCCTTCAACAGTAATCTCCCTTTATCATAAACCTTTGCTAGAAGTCCAGTCAGAAGCAAAATTACCACCCTCATGGAAATATTCTCTAACACCAATTCTAAAAGATAATAAACCATCAGACTTTTGCACCTCATACAGACCTATATAATTACTGAATAATGATTACAAAATATTCATATTAATCCTAGCTAACAGAATGGAAAAACCCACTTTCAAAGATAATTAATAATGATCAAACTGGATTTTTATATAACAGGCACACACATAATATTAAAATGATACTCTTATAGATTATGTGAATAAAGAAGATAGAGAAACACTTGTAATCGGATTAGACATAGAAAAAGCCTTTGATTCCCCCAACTGGGAATATCTATTTAAAACTTTAGCATTATCTGAATTTCCTCCTCCATTCATCTTATTACTAAAAAACATATATATTAATAACTTAGCCTACATTAAATTAGGTCCTTTCACCTCAGAATCTATCCATATAATGGAAGGTACTAAACAAGGATGCCCCCTTTCTCCTATTTTATTTGCTTTGGCTATAGAAATACTTGTAGAAATAATATGCAATAATCCAAGAATAAAAGGAATAGAAGTCTATGAATATCTAAAATAGTGCTCTTTGCTGATGATATTTTATTAACCCTATCAAACTCCAGAGAGTCATTAGGAGAGCTAGAAGAAATAATTGAGAAATTTTATAAGATTTCAGGTCTACACTTTAATAGATCAAATCAAAATGTTTATTTTTAAATAAGAAAAAAGACCTACAAGTTACAAATAAATCCATCATAGGAAAACAAGAACTTACTCTAAATTATTTAGGAATAGTGTTATGCAAAAATATAAACAAAACAATATTAATAAATTATAAAAACATTATTGAAACAATAGAAATATATATAGAAAAGTGGAACAAAATTATATTAACATTTGAAGACAGATTGCAATTAATAAAAATGGTCTTATTGCCAAAAATAGTACATGTAGCATTAGCAATACAGTTAATTCATGAAAGATGCATTCTTAAAGAAATAAACTCATGTTTAATAAATTTTTTATGGTATCCCAAAAAGAATAGAGTAGCTCTAACTCATCACATTAGACCCTGGAAACAAGGAGGATTGAACTTCCCAGAAATAGAAACATATATAAAAGCATCTGTGCTTAAAACTACAATAGACTGGATAAACCCAAATTATTTTGCCAGCTGGAAAGAATTAACAATGGCTATATTAACAAATGAATTTAATCTGCTAAAAAAAATTTCAATAGTAGACAAATCAAACAAACCATGGTACATGCTATGCATAAGTATACAATATAATATAACAAAATCTTCTAACACAACACTGATTAACCATTACATCAATTCCTTTAGGAAACTTATCAATGCAAACATAGATCTAAAACTTTGGTTTGACCTTTTAACCCCATTTACTAAGAACTTTCCTCATAAAATGTATAGGTAAACAATAACCTCCTGGGAACAAAATGGATTCTTCTGCTGGTTTCAATGTGTAAATAAATTAAATGTTTTAGATATACATATGATAAAAACTGCTTAAATTATTCCAACACGGTACTGGTTAACCTTACAAAGCATTCTGATGTACACTCAAGATTTATACAGATTAATTAATGTTGTTGTTGTGTCTTTCAGCTTTTCCTGGTTAGGGGTCGCCACAGTGGAACTCCGGTCTGCTAATGATTGGCAGTAGATTTTTATGTGCCGAGTTGCCAACTCTGATGTACAACCTTCAATGAAGGTATGTCCATTCATGCATGTCTCCACGCAGAAGATGCTCTAGCTGAGAATCGAACAGGACAAAGTCTTACTGTGAGGCGACAACGCTACCGCAGCACCACCACCGCAGTTAATTCCTCATTTAAAGATATTCCAAATCTAATAAGTTTTCTGCATGAATTTATATATAATAGTGAAAAAAATTCCATTTCAAATCTATATAAAGAGTTAACAACATAAAACAATTCCCAAACCATCATACTGGCAGTTCTTAACAAAAGGTCAGTCATTGCAGTTAACAGAAGAAATTAAAAGTAACAGCTTACTATCAGTTAATTACACCTCTAACACACAGCACTGGAAAATATTTAACTGGAAATACTTACATTTATTTATTTATTTTATTTTACATTTGTTAACCGGGAGAGTCCGACTGGATACATGTCCATTTTCAGCGGAGGCCCAGGGAGAAAAGCTCCAGGTACATAACAGACATATGAACATTGTTAACGCAAAAAAGGAAGATAGTTGAGTTCTAAATACAATATAAAGATACATCACATTTTGGGAAAAAAATAACAGCAGCATATAAAAAAAAAACATAGGTCAGTTACAAAGGTGAGGCGCCTTGTTAAAAAGCGGTTAAGGATAGTGAGGTAAGAGAAGGGTAACTGATAGTGGTTAATCAGGTTTGGAACAGGGACATTGCCAGAGAGTATTGAGATGGGGTTTAAGCTTTTTCTGAGGTGAGCATGGTCGGTAGGGAGTTCCACATTTTACCTACAAAGTTTGAGAATAGAGAATCCCCAGCAGAATTATTGGCTTTGGTAGTTTGAGCTAAGATCTTATTGGAGCTACATAGAGCATTTTTAACACCAGATAGAATTAAAAAGATCAGTACTACTAAAATGTTTTTTGCTGGAGGTGTGAAAAGTCAAATAAAGCAGACTGGATTCATATTTTTTGTGAATGTAATAAAATTAAATCATATTGGAAAGGAATCATTCATTTTTACAAGCTTTATTTAATGAATCCTTTACCTTAACTAAAATATTGATAATACTAAATGTAAATAAAGGTCCCTACCTGAATAAGACAAATATGTATTTGTTATGGACAATACTTGCTATATCTAGGAAATGCGTAACCAGAAGGTGGAATTCAAATACACCCCTGATCTTGGAAGAATTCTACACATTACGGAAGACAACTGCATTAATGGAAATAAAAATCAAAGAACTATGAATCTATCCCAGGCCATTGGTAAATAATCCATGGAAGAAAGTTATATCTTTGTTGGACACTCTGCAATAATCAATATTGTATCTCTGATAACTGATCTGTTAATTCTATATTTAATAACATAGTGTATATAATAACATACAGTGTATATAATTGAAAGTCAGGCTTTTGTAAATATTGTATATAGTTGTTTAAAATGATATTTAAAAATAATATCTCATTTCCTCTCTACTTTCACTGGCTTATGTGAGTAATCACAAAGTCATAATTTTTGAAATCCCTCCCCTTCAACTATTTAAATTTATTGGCCATCCTACTGTATTCCAGAGTACCAGAATACAAATGTGACCACCCCTTTCAATCCATCTTGCTGTTTTAAAAATAGTAACTCTCCACTAAACCTTAATTTTTTAAACAGGTAAAACTTAAGTTACCTAATTTCACATCTAACTTCTCTAGTAAACACTGCAGTGTGCATTTTTTTCATCTTACCTTTAAACATCCCTGTGACTAGCACTTGCTCTAATACCTGCTGGAAAGCACTAGGAAGCCTTAAACTGATACAAGCACTCAAATCTCCTTGTTAATAAGGAGAAATTAATAGTAGGCACTAAACAGCCTATAATTGCAAAGTACCTTGCTAAGGTAAGGGAAAACAACTCCTGTACTTTACAAAAAAAAAAAAAAAAAAAAAGCACCAAACCAGGCATGTCCAAGGGTCAGCTTCCGGTGATTTCTCCTGTCCACCTGGTGAATCTGGGTATACTGGGGCAATGCAGCAATTGCCTCATGTACACAGACAACCCTCTCCTCCTACCACCCAACACTACAACCTGTGAGAGATGCACTTACATAGCCGAAATGGAAGCAAAGCTCTCTCCACTAGACAGTCAAGAGGAGAAGGTTAACACCCACACTACACCACAAGCAACACATAGCCCTTCTAAACCCATACCACCAACACCCACATATAGCAACACTAAATCCACATATGCAGGCCCTTAACTGTAACCTGCCCAAGCAACAAGGACCTCTGAAGCTGAAATGCAAACAAACACCAATCACAACCAAAGTGTCACATAGTTCACAACACCAGTGTGCCACCCAGCAGCAGCCCCTAAGGCAAGACAACGTACCTAACACTTTAGTCATAGGGGACTCTATAGTCCGGCACACTGATATCTCACTCACCAGGTTGAACAAGGAGAAAATTACAGTCAGCTGCCTGTCGGGTGCCAGGATCTGCCACATAATGCATGCACTCAAGTCACTCCACAACAAGTACAAACATGACTCTGTCATTGTCCATGTTGGAGTGAATGACTTGAGACGTACCTCCCTGGACTACATGAAAAGAGACATGGAAGAGCTCTCGGATCATGTGGCCCAGGCAGGTATGACCCTAGCCCTGAGTAGCATCCTGCCTTCGCCTAGAATGATACCACAATATAAGGACAAAATGATTGACTTCAACAACTGGATAAGCTTCTGGTGTCATTCAAAGGGGATCCAGTATCTGTCTGCCTGGAACGACATGATCGACAGACCATGATGCTTTGCCAGAGATGGTCTGCACATGTCGCCCCTGGGATTCAGTTTACTGGCTAAGGCTCTTGCCACCCCTACAGTGCCTCTTTTAGGCAAAGTTCAAAGGACAAAAGCACCACCATAACAGGTACAAGCATGCAAAATCTGAAGGTAATGCTACTCAATGCTAGAAATCTAAACCTCAAAATGCACTCTCTCGAGGCACTCCTAAAAATGGAGAACATCGATATCTGTGTAGTAAGTGAGACCTGGTTCAAGGCACCAGAGAGCACCCCTGCAATACCAGGCTACAACTCTTACCACACTTTTCTGCCACCAAACCAGGACCAAACCACTAAAGGTGGAGGAGTGTCAATATTCACCAAGGATATTCACACCACCAGGCTAGTTGCCCAACACAATGCATCTGAAATTCTCCAGGTGCAACTAACACTAGGAAAGACTGCAATCCAAATTGTAGCTTGCTACAGATCCCCCATCATACCCCAAGATTCTCACTACACCTTTCTAAACATATTGAAAAATATTAAAATAGAACCAAACACCCTAATACTTGGGTGATTTTAACTACCCTGCCATTAACTGGGAAAACTACTCATGTACCAACATCTTTGCCCAACGGTTCTTGGAATTCATAAATTCCAACGCCCTGGATCAACTAATCCATAGTCCCACCAGGGGTTCCAATATCCTAGACCTGGTCATTACCAACATGGGAAATCGATGCTCCACACCTATGGTCACCCCCTCGTTAGTCAGGTCTGACTATAAGCTAATCACCCTTAACATCCACATCCCATCCCCACCCCCCCAGTAAGGAAACCTCCATTAAAAACTCCTCCAAAGCCAACTTCATGCTACTCAAGTCAGAAGTGGCAAACTTCATGACACCCATGCAGACGGGAACTGAAAGTTCAACTGTTGAATCCTACACTAAGGCACTGTACGAGCACATCCACTCATGCATGAATTGTGCCATCCCAAATAGAACCAAGATACCCTCATCCCAAAAAAGGAAGCCAATCTGGTGGTCCCCTGCCATAAACAAACTTTACAACAAAGAGAAGAAACTGTTGCAGAAAAGAAAAAATACCCAAGATGCAAAAAACTCCCTTACCAGCCTCAGTAAGAAACTGAGATCCCTCATAAAATCCTCCAAAGCTAGTTACGAAAATAAAATTGCCAAAGATTCCAAAGACAGCCACAAGGCATTCTATAACTATGTCAAGACTCTAAATGGCAATGCTCAAATCTGCTCTGAGCTAAAACAGAATGGCATTAAATATACTGATCCCAAGGATATTGCCAATATCCTGGCAGATTGATTCAGTGCCAACTTCACCCCCCTCTCACCCCCTAAATGGCCCATCTCAATACTGGAAGATTGCCAAATTCCGGTAATAACGGCCAAACAGGTAAAAAACGCACTCTCCAAAGCTAAGAATACAGCATCCATGGGACCAGATGACATCCCGGGCTGTGTACTACATGAACTACAATATGAACTGGCACCTCACCTAAGTCAATAAAGAAAGCCAGCGAGCTTCAGCAGAATTTCAAATCCAAAAGATTTTAATATATTGTATAGACATGTAGGAATGAAAAATCATCCTACACACATCAATATCAAACCGGTTTCGGCTCCAGGAGCCTTCTTCAGTGACATACAAAAAATATAAATGAAAATCAAAGTCTCAGAATGCAGTCATATAAATACCAATGAGCTGTACATGTTAACCAATCACAACCTCACATAAAAAATCCCTATTACAATTGATCATTGAGGCCAGGTGGAAACAAAGCCCCAAGTTTTATAATCCATTTCCTTTCCTTGGAGCTTAACAATTCAAGCCAGTGTTGTTTATTCAAACATCTACCCTTGATGCAATCAATAGTAACAAATTTAAAAGATGCTGAGGCATGTTTTAGGCAATGTTTATATAGTGCATTATTAATGCGTTTGTTTTTGATGTCACTCAAATGCTCACAAATTCTAAGCCGGAGGTTGTGATTGGTTAACATGTACAGCTCATTGGTATTTATATGACTGCATTATGAGACTTTGATTTTCATTTATATTTTTTGTATGTCACTGAAGAAGGCTCCTGGAGCCGAAACCGGTTTGATATTGATGTGTGTAGGATGATTTTTCATTCCTACATGTCTATACAATATATTAAAATCTTTTGGATTTGAAATTCTGCTGAAGCTCGCTGGCTTTCTTTATTGCCTTTTCTGACTGTTTGTTTGGCCGTGCGATGGTTTCACGTGCATCTGTCTCTTGTTTGGACCTCACCTAAGTGTCATGTTTAATCATAACCTCACCTCAGGTTTCGTGCCCACTGAGTGGCGCAGAGCTACAGTTATCCCACTCCAGAAGGGGGGATCCACCTTGGATCCCTGAAACTACTGCCCCATCAGTCTGACGAGCCTTATCTGCAAGGCCATGGAGCGTATTATCATGGAACTTATAAACAAAGACATTGGCAACCTTCAAACACTGGACCCCACCCAGTTTGGGTTCGTGAAGAGCCGATCTTGTCTCCTAAACCTGATTGACTTCTTTGAATCAGTCTCCAGAGCCATGGACAAGGGTAAGGTGGTCCACACAGCCTATCTAGACCTTGCCAAGGCCTTTGACACCATCCCCCACTCTGGAATCATAGATAAACTTACTAAGCTGAGCATTAATCCCTACGTCACCCAATGGGTTGCTAACTGGCTTACTGATAGAACCCACACTGTAAAAGTAGCCAACTCCAAATCCAGCTCCAGACAAGTGACAAGTGGAGTACCTCAGGGTTCAGTCCTGGGACCGCTCTTGTTTGGCATCTACTTCTCTGAAGTACAGGCCAACACTAAGGGTCTCTGGCTAACAAAGTTCGCAGATGACTGCAAACTGGGAGCCATTATTGAATCCCCAAATGATGCGGATACTGTACAAAAGGGCCTTACACAAACAGATGCTTGGTGCCAGAGCCATGGGCTCAAGCTCAATGCCAAGAAATGTATAGTTATCCCCTTTGAGAAAAAAACATGTACCCGTGAATTACCATAAGGTGGTAGTACACTAAACACCAAAAGTGTGATAAGACACTTAGGGACACAGGTGGACAGTGGTCTCACCTTCAATAACCACATCGCCACAACAGTCAGGAAATCCTTCTATGTAGCACACCTCATCACTAAGGGCTTTTCATCCAGAAAAAATTAGGTCATTGTCCCACTGTACTCATCCCTCATTAGACCCATTATAGAATACAACGCCCCATTTGGTATGTACCTCTCAAGACATCTGCAACAACTGGAAAGACCGCAGAAATACCTCACTAAAAGAATCACAGGCCTAAAGCAGATGACCTATGCTAACCGCCTTAAAAAACTCCAGCTATACTCTGTCGCATATCGTCTACTCAGAGGCGATCTCTGCTTAACATACAAGGCCATGTCAAACCCAGAGCTGCTGGACATGCTACACTTAAAGAAATCCCAATCCCTCAGAGCCACATGCTCCAGGGATCTAAACCTTGTCATCACAATAAACAAAACATGCTGGAGAGATAGTTCCTGACCCAGAGACACCCCAGACTCTGGAATAAATTGCCCATACATGTCAAGCAGAGTGCCTCTTTGGCCCTCTTCAAAAGGAACCTTGACGATTGGATGGGAGAAAGGAAATTTACCCCAGGGATCACATCAGTCGCCCTGCAAGACAGGGGTCCAGGGAAGAAATAGCCAGGGAATTGTTATGGCTAGGCTTGTATAGGACCTAGGGATGATAGCCTAGTACCAACCTATGAACCTATAAACCTATTATGTAAATGTTATTTTAACTGAAAATAAAAAAAAATTTGAGAAAAAAAAAAAACAGATCCGTACTTCCTTACATTAAAGCATTCCAAGGCTTGTCTCGCATCTTCTATTTCTGCTCCAGACAAGCATAACTCTATTCAATGTTTATTATCTTCTCTGCAAATGTAAGTTTCAGTTCCTCTAATAATTGAATATCCAATTACAGGAATACCTTTTCTGATCACATCTGAAGAATCTTCAACTTCTAATACAGTAATATCTGCTCTATCAATTGTTACAAAGGAATGATCTTCATCACCATTAGTCTTATTATTCCCACTTTTTTCAATGCGTATTAAATTTGCAAGCATACAATTCTCATCCAACTGGTTTTGTACATCCACAGCTTGAGGTATGTAGTCAACATCTATCTTTCTCTTCTTTTTTCTTACAGTAATGTTCGTCAATCCTTACATGTTCAATTTCAATGTCTTCATTTTCACCTGCCCTTTGCCTCTTTTTTTTGACTTCTCTTTTGGAAAAAATATGTCTTTCAGATTAGTACCAGTAATTTAAAAAGTTGATAAAGGATTCTGTCTATTGCATTTCTGTGAATAGGAAGTCAGCAGTTATAATGTTTGACATTATCTAGAAATCATATGTTTCTTAGGCTACACGACTGCTGTCGATTTTTGTTATAGTAAAGATCTTACAAATGAACTTTACAATTAAAGCTTGGATTCTCATACAAATACCTTACAATAACAAGGATATTATTTACTCATTTTTCAACTGTAAGAAAAACACCCCGTCTGCTTATTACTACCATGAGAGGAGGTGTTGGCATAATTGTTAAGGCCTTTGCACGTTGTACAAGGTTCAACCTTGACCTCTGGCGATTGCCTGAATCAAGTTTTCATGTTCTCTAAGTGGCTTTGCTGGGTTCCTCCCACTTCTTAAAAACATGCTGAATATTTCCATCTCAAAATCACCTAAGAATGGAGTTGTGGGCAGCATCACAGGCTCTAGATGTTGAAAGAGTTGTATAGACCAACCACTTTGGACATTAACTGTGATGCACAGTCCCTTCCAAACAGAAAAGCATGGATCACAGATTTGATGCAGTGTCAGGGTTTGTCACTCAATGGAGTAACAAATGGCTCTAGGTTATTCAGTCATGTTGACTAACATCATCATAAATGGGCATGGGTATTTTTTAATAACTGGGTTGAGTACCAGGCCTACTCTGACATATGTCAGAGACCCATGCTAATGGAAGATGTGCCCATACTAGCCAGAGTGTGCCTTCTTTAAGCCAACATCCAGTTGCCAGCTTGGATTACCTGAGCAAAAAACCTGCCAAACATGAATTAAGGATTACTACATTCAGTGTTGGTTCATTGACAGGACACGGCTTGGAAGTGGATGACATGATGGCAAGAAAGAGGCTGGACAGCCTCTGTATCCAGGAGACAAGATGGAAGGGCAGTGAAGCAAAGCCACTTGGCTTGGGATTCAGAGTCTACTACTCAGGAGGAGGACAGAATAGAAATTGTATGGGAATTGTGGTGAGGGAGATGCTTCAGAAGACAGTGAGGGATGTCATCATTGTCAGTGATAGACTTGTGGTAATCAAACTCCTTTCTTCAAAGCTAGGGCACTATTCATAATCTCAGCCTATATCCCACAGTGGGGTTGTGATAATGAGGAAGAGTGCATTCAGACAGCAGTTGCAGGACTTACTAGATAAAGCAGGACAACATGAATTGGTGTTGATAATGGGTGACCCAAATGCACATCAGCATATCGGGACATTCAGAACAGGAAATGAGGACTGCATGAGTCCTTGTCAGTGGGGCAATAGGAATAAAGGAGAGATCATTATAGACTTCCGTCTGGTAAATAGCTTGATGCTGGACAATACATGATTTAGTGGTTCAGCAAGACAGTCACAAGATAAAATACAAGAGTAGCCAACATGCAACTCAAGTACACTTCCTCCATGTAAAGAAAAGGCATCGGGGTAGAATCAGTGATTGCAAAGTCAGCCCTAGTGAAACAGTTGGACCAAAGCATAAACAACTGGTTGCCACAATCAGCTGTAAGCAGTGGTCACAGAAGGCTGTAAGGTCAACAGAGACTAGGCTAAAGACCTGGAAGTTGACTGGAGAGAAAGCACAAAAGTTCAAGGAGTTACTCAGGGCTCCAGTACCTCAGGAAGAAGAGAAAATAGGGGGAGGTGAAGAAGAATGGCAGTGCCTCAAATCAGCATAAGTAAGGACTATAGAACAGAGATGTGACCAAGCTAGGTATGGAAGCAAAGTACATAAGGAAAGTTGGTGGTGGAATGCAGAAGCCAAGGAAGTCAACAAAAGAAATAATTGTAGCAGAAAAAAGTGTGATATAGAAAAGATAGATCTGGCAAAGAAGAAATACTGGTTGGCTACAAAGAAACTAAGAAAAGATTTGCAATAGCAAAAAGCAAGGCATCAGAGGCATCTGTGCATCTCTCTAGTTATGCGGAATCAGTATAATAATACATCATTGCTTAGCTAGATGGGATGGGCATACAACGGGTAAAATAAATATACCTGTTCATCAGTGTGTGCTAGGAATGGATGTACATAAGCATTAGTGAAAACCAGGGTAGTGACACAGTAGATAGCACAAATAAACTCTATTAGGTTGCAAGGCAAAGACAGAAAGATAAGGAAGATAGACATTCTTCATAAGGGATACCAGCAACAACCTGCTCAATAGTCCACAGGAAATCAAAGGAAGATGGAAGGAGTACTTCCAGCAGTTTCTGAATGAAAAAAACCCCACAGAAGCTGTACTGCCCTAGAGAAAGCATACAATAAAAGATAAAACAGTCCCAACCCTATAAGAAGTAAGAAGAGCACTGAGGAAAATGAAGTCAGGGAAAGAAGCAGGCACAGATGAGGTCACAGCAGATATGATCAAGATGATGTATGAGATGGGGAGAAATGGTTCTTGGAGATTCTCATAGCAGAATGTAGAGAAAATGTATCTCAGATGACTGGAAAATAAGCATACTAGTGCTGGTGTAGAAGAACAAAGGGGACATCCACAACTGTGGGCAGTACAGAGGTATCAAACACCTGGCACACTGCATGAAAATTATGGAGAGGTTGATTGATAAATGAATATGCAGAGCAGTAGAAAGTATGATGGGAGAAGAGCAGCCCAGACTCAGATCAGGAAGTAGCACACTTGACCTGATGTTTGCAATGAGTCAGATATTTGACAAGAAGCTACGGATGAGGAATGAGTCCAAATGGGCATTTGTAGACCTGGAGAAAGCATATTACAAGGTCCCAAGAAAGTTGATTTGATCAGTCCTGTGGTAATTTTGAAGTCCCAGAAGCACTGGTAGAATTAATGTAAGCTATGTACAAGAACCCAGTGTCTCAAGTACCAACAGTGTTTGGTCTCACAAATGGGTTCCCAGTGGGAGTGGGTATGCGTCAGAGTTCTGCTCTGAGCCCACTGCTGTACATACTGGTGATGGACTACATTAGCAAGCAGGTCAAAGGGGACAGATCAACAAAGATGCTATATGAAGACAATGTGGCATTACAGGGAGACTTTCAGCAAGAACTTCAGCAAATGATAGGGTAATGGAATGCAAAACTGAAGGCACATGGGATGAACTGAGTACAGATAAGACAGCTGTAATGGCAGAAAATGGGCGAAATGAGAAGAAGTTGAAAACTGCAATAGAAGGGAAAATAGTGGAACAGGTTAACAGCTTCAAGTATCTGGAGGTAGAGGAGTTTGAGGAGAAGGGAAGTCTGAATGAGGAGAGTGCCAAAGAAGCTGAAGAATAAGGTGTACAGAACAGTGGTGTGACCAGTACTACTGAATGGTATAGAAACCTGAGCAGTAATGGTAAAGACGATGAGGATGCTAGAGGTGAGGGAGATAAAGTGCCTGAGATAGATGGTAGAATCCACACTGTGGGACAGACAAAGAAATGTGAATATTAGAGTGAAAGCCAAAGCAGGTTCAATTGCAGAAAAGGTCAAAGAGAACAAATTACAGTGATCCAGGCAAATGTGCAGAAAAGCAGAAGGTAATCTGGTGAAGAAGATTTGGGATAGACAGGAAGAGGCAAGAGGAAACAGAGGTGCCCAGAAAAACAGTTGGATTGATTGTGTGAGAGAAGACCTGTAACAGTCAGACATGAGTGTCGAAAAAGGTAGGAGAGTGGCACTGAATAGAAAGACAGAGATGGCAACAGTTGATGTGACACCCCAATCTCATGTAGAAAAATGGGAAAAAGAGGATTGCCGATGATGATGACAATGAGATTACATCCGGTATTTAATATATACAAACCCAAAAGAACCCCAAAATGGGATCATGTATAGATTTATAGCCTAGGCACAGTTTTCAGGTTTATGACACTTCATCGAAGTATCATAAACCTGAACCACACATAATCACATCCAAATGGTTGATAAAAAAATATCAGTTGCACTCCCCATTCCCCTGGCAAATTTCCCATTCCCTGCTGTTTTGAAGTCTTGCTCAGGTAAAGCCAGTAGTGTTCCATCATCTGACTTTCAATCAGCTGTACTTGCTTTTCCTAAAAGCAGCAAAATAGCTATTGGGCCACAAGTCCTAACTACAAGGATGCTTGAATCCCCTCATTAGATCTCCCTTTTTCCTTATCTCAAGTAAAGAAGTTTTTGAAAGGAGTACTACACATCTGTCCACCTAGAAAATAGACAACCTCTCCTCCTTGGGGTCTTAATTTCTATTAGAAGAACTTGCATTTTTTTTCTTTTGAATCAGCTCATCAGGCTTATTTAAAGTGACATGGAAAACACATGTTAGTCACTGCTGTGACATTGGCTAGGAGAGTGTCTGAGTTGCAACTCTTATGGTAATCATCTTTCATAAGGATAAGGTATCCTTAATAACTAACCCTTCCTTCATGCCAAATTGGTGTTAGAATTCACTTTAAATCAACCTATTCATCTCTCTGTGTTCTTCCTGAACCAAAACATAAGGAACAGAAAATTCTGCATACTCTGGATGCCCACTGTCAACTTAGATATTTCAATAACAGGGCAAAATACTTCAGAAATTCCATTCAGCTGTTTATTTAATATGAAGTTAAGAAAAAGGGACAACATGGTACTTTGTCAAGATCTGTGGTTTACTTTAAAAATCTCAAAGACATGTGGGTAGGTGAACTAGTAACACGCCTACTAATTTCCTGTAGATGTATGTGTGTAGCATGGGTGTGAGAGTGTTTATGTGCTAGAATGGACTGTTGTACTATCCCTGATTGGTTTCTACATTATATCTATGGTTTGTTATGGACAGGATATGGATCTTTTATGATTCTGAGTCAGATGAAGCAGAGAGTGGAAATGAGTGAGTGAAAATTCATGAAATTATTCTGGCTTTCCACAATCAAAAATGGTGACAAAATAGTACATTCCAAAGAACATGACATGAAATTGCACAATGATCCTGATGACTATTTTGATCAATTAAACAGGTTCTTCTTAATAAAAATTGAACTGCCCATTTCATTATTTATTATTGTTTTGTCTAAGATTACTGATAGAGCTATGCAAAAGTAGTCACCATTATTTTTTAGAATATTATAAATCTTTATTAGTCACTGTACTTACATAAGCATACAAGATTACTGCTACAGAGATTGACAATTATGCAGTGGTGTCTTTTATGGTCACAGAAGCCGCGATGGTACAACGGTAGCGTTGTTACCTCACAGCAAGAGGTTCATAGGTTTATAGGTTCATAGGTTTATACTAGGCTATCTGCCCTGGGACATTTACAAGCCTAGCCAGAGTGTGTTTGGCTTTTGCCACCCTTTTAGATCACTTTACTGTGCCTCTGTAGAGTAGGTCACAGAAGATAGCCCTTTTAAGGTTAGTTTACTGTGCCCCTGTCTAGCAGGGACACAGAAGAGATCCCAGGGGTGAACTTACAATCTCCCATCCACTCGTCAAGATTTCTCTTGAAGAGGGTCAGTGAGGGGCTCTGCCTAACATGGACTGGGATTCTGTTCCAGAGTGAGGGCAGCCTCTGGGATATGAATCTGTCCCTCCAGCATGTCCTATTTATTTCTGTGCTGAGGTTTAAGTCCCTGGAACGTGTAGCTCTAAGGGATTTGGATTTCCTGAGGTGGAGCATGTCCATTAATTCTGGGTTGGACATGGCTTTTTTACATCAGGCATAGATCACCTCTGAGTAGGCGGTAAGCAACTGAGTAGAGCTGGAGTTTCTTTAGCCAAACTACATAGGGCATCTGTTTGAGTCCCTTGATCCTCTTGGTGAGGTACTTTTGAGGCCTCTCCAGTTGCTGCAGGTGTCAGGTAAGGTACATCCCAAATGGGGCATTGTATTCAATTATGGGCCTGATGAGTGATGAATAGAGGGGCACAATGACCTCTCTTTTCTAGATGTGAACCCTTTCGTGATAAGGTGGGCTATATTTATTTTTATTATTTTATTTTTTTATTTTACATTTGTTGACCGGGCTAGTCCAGCTGGATATATGTCCATTTTCAGTAGAGGCCCGGGGAGAAAAGCTCCAATATTAATTACAAAATTACAAAACAAGTATTATTGTGACATAAACATATTATTAATTACAATGAAATTTAACATAAAATTGATAAAAAATGCGTTGAGGTGAAAAAGGAAAGGTATTAGAGATATGAGGAAGAAAAAGAATAGAGAAGAAGTGAGAAAGAAATAAGAAAAAGAAAAGAGGAGAGTGTTAGTCTGGGTTAGTACAGGAGCAAATCCAGTGTTTATTGAGATAAATTTTTAGATTCCTTTTAAACAGAGGGAGTGATGTGAGAGATGAGATGTCAGATGGAAGCTTATTCCATATTTTTCCAACAGCATTGGAGAACAAGCAATCACCTGCTAAATTGTTAGTTTTAGTAGTATGGATCAGAGGTTTGTTAGAAGAGTGCAGGTGTCTCAGGTTAGTGTAAGGTGTAATGAGACTGGAAAGTATTGGGGTTTTGCTAGGTTGGTATAGGGTCTTGTGCACTATAGTAAGCTGTTGGAGTTTGAGTAGATTGGGGAGTTCGAGCCATCCTAGTTCTTTTAGGTTCAGGCAGTGATGGGTCCTGAAAGTAGATGCTGTAGCAAATCTAGCAATGTTATTGTAGGATGTTACTAGTTTATTGAGGTTATTTTTAGAGAGATTGGTGAATATTGGTGAGGCATAGAGTAGGGTAAAGAATTAGGTAGGTTCTAGCTATTGTGGTCCTTGCTAGTGGAGTGAGAAAGGGTTTGATTCTATATAGTGATCCTATTTTTTTGTTAACTGATTTTATAGTATTGTTAATGTGAGAATCAAAGTTGAGATTATTGTCTATAGTTATTCCTAGTAGCTTAGTGGTAAGATCAGGCGAGATAACTGTACTGTTGTTGGAAATGAGAGTGAAGCGTAAAGGAATGGACTTTCGGGTAGGTGAGAAGAGTAGTAGTTTAGTTTTCTTAGGGTTAAGGAGCAGGCATTGTTGAGAGAACCATTGTTCTACAGTGTTAAAGGCATTTTGGGTAATAGACTGGAGTTCAGTTTGAGAGGTGGCTGTACAGATTATTGTGGAGTCATCTGCGTATTGAATGCAGGTGGTGTTAGGGATAGCTGTTTGCAGGTCATTGATAAAGATGGAAAATAGAAGGGGGCCTAGGATAGAGCCTTGAGGAACCCCTACAGAGATAGGAAGGTGATCAGATAGTAAGTTTTTCCAGAGAACTGCCTGTTGACGGTTATTTAAGTATGATGTGAACCAAGTAATGGAAGGAGCATCAAGTGAGAGAGAAGTAAGAATGTGCAGAAGAAGTTGGTGGTAAACCATGTCGAAAGCTTTAGACAAGTCGATGAAGAATGCAGATGATAGAATATTTTTATTGCGGTTAAAGTTGATGTAGTTATTAAAGGAGAGCAATGCAGTGGTGGTGCTATGGGAAGGTCTAAATCCATGCTGACAAGAAGCAAGTAGGCTGTTTTGGAGAAGGTGGTTAAGTAGTTGTTTATGTATGCATTTTTCCAATATTTTAGCAAGAGGGGATAGGAGTACTATAGGACGATAGTTAGAGAAGTCATTGGAGTTCCCACCTTTGTGGAGTGGAATAATATGAGATATTTTCCAGATAGAGGGAACAGTTCCTTCTGTAATAGATCTGTTTAAGAGTATAGAGATGGGATAGGCTATAGCTTTGGCAGCTATTTGAAGGAAATCTGCAGGGAGTCTGTCGGCAGATGGGGTGGTAGGTTTTAGTTTATTAAGGAGTGAGAAGATAAAGGAGGTAGGAATAGGTTCAAAATGAAAAGCAGGAGGTGGAGTAGAAGAAGATGTGGGCAGGTTTGAGGTGTCAGGAGATAGGTGACTAGCCAATGTTTGGATAGCATTTGTGAAGAAAGAGTTAAAGGTATTAGTTGTTTGTGAGGGATTGTCAGGGTTGGAGCCTAGTGGGTTGGGTGTGACAGATTGGCCTGGGGAAAGAAGATTATTAATACTTGTCCAGAATTGTTTAGGTTGCTTGTTAAAGGTTTGTTGAGTTAGGAGAAAATAGTTCTTTTTGTCTGTCAGAATGGCTTTTGTTGTACTGTTTCTAAGTTCTTTGAAGGTTTGGCGGTCAGACAGATTTTTAGTAGTGCACCATTTTGCCCAAAATTTGTTTCTAAGAGTGATTTTTTGCCTGGTGTCATTGGAGAGCCAGGGGGCTGGTTTAGCTTTGGTTCTAATAGTACGTAGAGGTGCATGACGGTCTAGAATGGATAGGAATGTGGAATTGAAGTGTTCAACTGCTTCATTAAGGAGAAGAAGGTTTAGTAGAAACCAGCTACATTGTTTTAGTTCAGCTAGAAAGAGTTTGGAGAACTCCGAAGAATATAGAAGGTCTTTCTAACCACTCTGGCAACATGATTGTCAAAAGAGAGGTTTCTATCTACTTGGGTCCCCAAATCCCTAATTACTTCTTCCGTACTTAATGGATTACCACCTATGTGGTAATTTGTGGGCACTTTGTTTTTCCCGAAGGGGATGACTATGCACTTTTTGGCATTTAGCTTAAGGCCATGGCTCTGGCACCAGTTTTCCGTCTCTGTGAGACCCTTTTGGAGGATGCTTGTGTCAGCTGGAGAGTCGATTATGGCACCCAGCTTGCAGTCATCTGCGAACTTGGTCAGTCATAGTCCTCCCGTATTAGCCCGTACCTCAGAGAAGTATATACCGAACAACAGAGGTCCCAGGAAAGAGCCTTGTGGGACACCACTTGTAACTGGTTTGGAGTCTGACATGGCACCTGCAATACTGACCATGTGAGCTCTATCCCTGAGCCAGTTTGCAGCCCATCTTGTGACATAGGGGTTGACATTTAAGCTGGTGAGCTTATTTATGATGCCTGAGTGGGGTATTGTGTCAAAGGTTTTGTGAGGTCCAGGTAGGCCATGTGGACTACCTTCCCTTCATCTATGGCCTTGGTAACTGTTTCAAAGAAGTCAACCAGGTTCAAGAGGCAAGATCTGCCCTTAACAAAGCTGAATTGGGTGGGATCCAGTGTCTGGAGGTTACCAATGTCCTTGTTTATGAGTTCCATGATGATACGCTCCATAGCTTTGCAGACCAGACTAGTCAGGCTTATAGGGTGATAGATTCCTGGGTCCGTTGTGGCACCACCTTTGAGGAGTGGGACCACTGTTGCTGTACGCCATTCCTTGGGTACATATCCTGTAGCAAGGCTGAGATTGAACAGTGACTTTATGTGAGGGTTTAGTTCTTCTTGGAGCTCATGTAAGACGCAGCCCGGGACACTGTCTGGTCCCATTGATGCTGTATTTTTTGCTTTGGAGAGGGCAGCTCTCACCTGTGCATTTGTGATGTCAGGGAGGCTACATTCTGTTGGGATAGACATTTGGTCTTTTGGGGGGGAAGGGGGGGGTTTGCACTGAACCTGTCTGCCAGGATGTTGGCAATGTCTGTGGGATCAGAGCATATCTGGGAGTTGCCCCTCAGATTCCTGACATAACTAAAGAAGGCCTTGTGATTATCTTTAGTGTCTTGTGCAATTTTTATTTCGAAGCTGGCCTTAGATAATTTTATGAGGGATCATAGTTTCTTGCTAGTACTGATCAGAGATGCCTTCCCTTTTTGGGATTTTGCTCTATCATGTAGTAGCTTCCTCTTTCTGTTGTATAGCTTATTTATGGCCGGGGTCCACCAGACTGGTCTCCTGCCTTTGGAGGAGTGAGTCTTGGTTTTATTTGGGATAGCACGATCCATGCATTCCTGTAGGTGTCCATAGAATGCATTTGTAAAGGATTCTGCTGTTTGGGCAGTATTTTCCACTGGCCCTGTGGCTTTGAAGGATTCCACCTTGGTTTTGGGAAGTGTGAAATTTGCTTTTGAGAAATTTTTCACCGTGATTTCCTTGGCTGGGGGTGAGGATAGGATATGGATGTCCAGTGAGATTAATTTATGGTCTGATCTTACCAATGAGGGACATACCTCTTGTGTGGAACATAGAGTCCCCATGTTGGTGATGACCAGGTCCAGTATGTTATCCCCTCTTGTGGGAGTGGTGACCAGTTGTTCCATAGTATTTGAGTTTATAAATTCTAGGAACCATTGGGCAAGGGTGCTGGGGCTTGAGTAGTTTTCCCAGTCGATGTTTGGGTAGTTGAAGTCACCCAATATTATTGTGTTTGGAGAGACCTTCATATTCTCCAGTGTTCTCAGGAAGGCCGAGTGGGGTTCCTGAGTTTGGGAGGGTGGTCTGTAGCAGGCTATAAACTGAAAGGCAGTTTTGCCCACTGTTAACTGTACATGGATAGTCTCCGACGCTTAGTGTAGTGCCACTAACCTGGAGGTATGGGTATCTTTGATGAATATGGATACACCACCTCCTTTTGTGGTTCGGTACGAGTTTTGGGGCTGAAAAGCATGGTATGAGGTATAACCTGGTAGTGCTGGGGTGCTCTCTGGGGCCTTGAACCAGGTCTCTGTCACTGCACAGATATCTATATTCTCCATACTGAGGACAGCCTCGAGTGCGTGCATCTTGATGTTTAAACTTCTGGCGTTGAGCAGCATTACCTTTAGTTTTTATTTTTTCTTGTATTGTCTATGGAGGTGGGTTTGTCTTTTGAGCCTTGCCTAAAAAGGCACTTTAGGGGTGGCAAGAGCTTTAGCCAGTATTCGAGAGCCCAGGGGTGACAGGTGCAAGCCGTCCCTAGTGAAGCAACGTGGCTTGTCAAGCATGTCATTCCAGGCTGACAGACACTGAATCCCCTTAGAATGACACCAATACTTTAGCCAATTGTTAAAATTGATCATTTTGTCTTTATACTGTGGCATCATTCTTGGTGAGGGCAAGATGCTACTCAAGGTCAGGGTCATACCGGTCTGGGCTACATGATCAGAGAGCTCCTCTATGTCTCTTTTCATGTAGTCCAGGGACATACATCTCAGGTCATTCACACCATCATGAACAATGATGGAGTCATATTTGTACTTGCTTTAGAGTGATCTGAGTGCTTGTGTTATGTGGCGGATCCTGGCACCCGACAGGCAGCTTACAGTGACCTTCTCCTTGTTCAGTCTGGTGAGAGGGACGTCAGTATGTCTGACAATAGAGTCCCCTATTACAAGTGTGTTAGGTGTGTTGTTTAGCCTTAAGGGCTGTGGCTGTGTGGCACACTGACTTTGTGAAATATGTGATACATGGGTATTGTTGCGGGGTAGTGGTTGCTTGGATATCTGCTTTGGAGGTCTCTGCTGTTTTGGCATATTTTTATTTAGAGCCTCCAAATATGTTTTTGTGTGTTTATGTGTTTGGTTTGCTGATGTGATAGGTCTAAGTGAGACTGGAATAGTGGTGTGTGTGGTTACCTTCTCCTCCTGACTGACTGTGCCAGTGCTGGGTTGAGAGAGCTCAGCCTCCAGTTTGGCTATATAGTTGCATCTCTCACATATATTTGAGTTTGATGGGAGGAGGAGAGGGTGGTCTGTGTACATAAGGCAGTTGTAACATTGCCTCAAGATACCCAGATTCACCAGCTGGACTGGAGAGTAAACCCGAAACTGACTATTGGACATGCCAGAACAGTATAAGGAACTGTTTTTTGACTGATCAGAAAGGACCAATAGGGAGCCAAGTCCTTATAAGGAGTATAAGAGGGTGTAGTGCTTTAATTAGTGTTTACTTATAAGATTACTTATAAGATCAAGTGCAGGGCTTTAGAATGAAAATAGAGTGCTTACTTTGAGATTTAGAACAGTTCGAAGGGAAAAAGTGAAGAGCAGACTTTGTGGAGCCAGGAATAGTTTAACCCCGTTTAAGCGGCGCTGCCTGATGCTGCACTCTGCGCAAAATCGAGCAAAAGCGGGTTTTAAGGCAGGGAACTTGAAAGAGCTGGGAATTAGCCCAAAACGTTTCTAGGCAGTAACCACTCTTACAGGGGCAGGCAGGCTGTTCAATGTTAATCACTGCTACTGATGAACACAGAGACTTCCCTTTAGCCCAAGCAAGCACTGGCCTCCAAGAAACTTACAAACAGTTCAGAACAGCAAATCTGTAACTGAACTTTTTAAATTTCAGAAAGTGGGAAAAAAGCAAGATTTTTTTTGTTTTTGTTTTAGTTTAAAGGTAGCAGAGATACACAAGTAGCAAGTCAGAACAGTGCAATAAATGGCCCCACACTTGAGTGCTAGGCCAGAGTCAGGTAAAATGCAATTTTAAGAAAAAAACAATTTTAAATTAAGTGCAACACAGGAAATGCAGTAAACAGGCTCTAGATGTGTTCTAAATACTGTTTCTAATACAGATATCAACATTAGCAAGCCAGAAAATGCCGAAAAGTAGGCGGCCAAGCAGAAATTTTAAACAAAAAATCAGAAGAAAATACTTAAAATCTCAAAAGTGGCCCCTTTCTTCTCTTAGCATTTTCTCCCCTTGGTAGGTGCTTCAGCAACAACTATCAAGCCTGGAAAGATGCCAAAACCACGAGGCAGCAGGGTTTTAAGAGAGAGAGAGATCAAGGAGTTTGGAATTGACCCAAAATGGCCAATAAAACTACAGTTTCTAGGCAGTAACCACTCCTACAGGAGCAGTCAGGCTGTTCAGTGTTAATCACTGCCACTGATGAACACAGAGACTTCCCTTTAGCCCAAGCAAGCACTGGCCTCCAAGAAACTTACAAACAGTTCAGAACAGCAAATCTGTAACTGAACTTTTTAAATTTCAGAAAGTGGGAAAAAAGCAAGGTTTTTTTTGTTTTAATTTAAAGGTAGCAGAGATACACAAGTAGCAAAATAGTTAGAACAGTGCAATAAATGACCCCCACACTTGAGTGCTAGGCCAGAGTCAGGTAAAATGCAATTTTAAGAAAAAAACGATTTTAAATTAAGTGCAACACAGGAAATGCAGTAAACAGTCTCTAGATGTGTTCTAAATACTGTTTCTAATACAGATATCAACTTTAGCAAGCCAGAAAATGCCGAAAAGTAGGTGGCAAAGCAGACATTTTAAACAAAAAATCTGAAGAAAATAATTAAAATCTCAAAAGTGGCTCCTTTCTTCTCTCAGCGTTTTCTCCCCTTGGTAGGTGCTTCAGCAAGAACTAGTTCTCACGTTCACTTCTCAGCTGGGCTTGGGAGTGCCTTCTTTGTGGAGTCTGCATGTCCTCCCCGCGGTTGGTTACCGTTCGAAAGACATGCATGCGTAAATGCGCGTGCCTTCGTTGAAGGTTGAGCATCGAGCTGGCACCTCAGCGTTTCGTAAAAATCTACTGCCAATCATTAGCGGACCGGAGTTCTGCTGTGGCAACCCTTTACCGGGAAAAGCCAAAAGACAAACAACAACAACAGGTTATCTCAGTCTATAACACTGTGTATTTTCAGACACTTTGCAGCCTTGTACGATACAGTAGTTACACTAACAGTCTGAACAGTTAGGAATTTTGAGAGAATAATAAAAATGAGACTTCAAAAACTACCTTGTCTCCTAGAATCATCTTTCCTTGAAATTAAAAAGTCAATATTTTGTTTGATAACTGCCTCTCAATACATAAGATGGTAAACTGCTTCAGGGAAGCAATTTGTTTCATGGCAAATCTGCAGTTTTATGTTTTTCTTTCAGTATTATCCTTCTGGCTCATTATTCCATGAATGTACTATGTAAGAGAGAATTAGTCTGTGAAAGCATTGCATAGAAACACAAAATGCAGTTCGATTTGTAAAGTATACATTTTTGTTCAATTCACAGAGTTACTCTATTACATCATAGAGGTTGCTAACTAACAGCGACCATGATTTATTTAAAAAAAAAATCACTGAAATACAAGGTGTACTTTCAAATGACACATCCATTCATGTTTACTGAGATGCACCATATGCCTTCTGTTCATGTTGCTAATGATGTGGAAATGGAGCTCTGCTTAAGTGGGTGCAGACAAGGGGCAGACAGTGATCTACAAAACTAGAGGAAACTGGGCAAGCTTACTACCAAAATGCTAAAGAAATAGAAAGCAGATACAGTCATTTACTTCCTAGACTAAAGTAGGTAAAGAGAAAAGGATGGCATTAGATTTGAGGGCAGCTCACGATTTATTGGACTTCTTGAGAGCAATGGAAAAAGATGGCAGCTCACATAATATGTAAGTTTTCATCTATACCATTAAAATGTATTACAACAGCAGTCAGTAGTAATATCTCATCAGATGTTTGCATATCCACTACATGAGTAAAAGCTTGTTCTTTTTGGCTAAAGACTACAGACAATGAAATGTGTGAAACATTTAATTTGTAGTCTATTTATTCCTTACCTAAATGTTTACTTACATTGATTTATGTGCCTTAAAATGATATGAAAACATTTATACTCTGGAAACAGACAAATCTGCTGATTATGTCTGTTTATGCCATCTGTTGAGGTAATGATATCATTGTTGGCTAAGCCAGCAGTAATGGATAACAAAGTCAGCTGATCAAGTATTCCGCAACTGAAAATGCTTTTTCTTTCACAATCCCCATAAATACATGACCATCTATTTAAATATAGGTAGTACTGAGTATAATCATATCAAAATGTGGTCAGCTTCTTGGGAGGTAGGTTCAGAATATTTTGTTAGACAACTTATAGTTTGTGAGTAGATTTAAATTATACTATTAAAACTGTTTGCAGAAATGTTTTGCCTTATTTAACATATTCTGCCAAATAATAACAGTAACAGATTAAGACAATGTAGATAAACACCTATTTTCCTACAGCTGTGACATAACACAATATGAGTGCTTGAGTAGTACATTTAACTGATTTTGTAAGAGGATATTTGCAGCAAAAGGTCAAAAGAGGTGAAAACAAGCATCCTTCAAAGGAGGGTTTTACATGCATGATGTGGGACAGGTCTCAACATAGTAGAGAAATGACTAACTTGTTATGGATATTAATGCCTCTGTGTGACACACACTTGCACTATTATGAAGTGGAAATGTAACCTTAGAATCGGGTTACATCCAGCAGTATGATTTTTCCTGTGCTGCTGTGTCAAGTTGCTATACTAGCTAGATGTCCAGATGTTAAACTTTCTGGCTAAGTTTGCTTATTTATAAGTGGTCCAAATGGCTAATGTGGAACAAGCTGACTTACTGCAAGATATCCTGTGTCCAATAAAACCTGAACCTGTCCCAGCAGTAATTTCAGATTAGCACTGCATATATTATTCTCAATGGAATATGATGAACGCATTTCTGTTTGTTTCAGTCTCAGGCTAGTAAGGTGGTCCACTTTGCTTATACCTAAACTACAGTCATCAGCATGATGAGGCAGAATAGATTCCTGTGCCCTGACCTGCCAGCAGACTAGTTAAATTTCCATGTTGCCAGTGATGTGGAAATGGAGCTCTGGCATCTTTTTCTGTTGGATGCAAGCTTCATACTACCCCATGCACAGTGATTTTTCCCATACAGTCTAAACCTTACTGGAATCAACTCATATACTGCTATACACTGGAGAAAGTACATGTTTTTACCAAGTGCATATTATTATGTACTTGATTTTCTACATATCTGTTAGACACCTATTAGTAAAGTTTTGTTTTCATTAGTTCTTTTTTAGTACTTTTTCTAGTGAGGTTGTACAGTGACACCAGTTAAAGGTGAGCCATTGGTAGCTTATCACACTTGTTTGTGTGTGTGTGTTATTGTCTATATATATATATATATATATATATATATATATATATATATATATATATATATATCTAAATATATATATATATATATATATATATATATGATCCAACTACACAGAAAATAATCATGTCTCTCTCTCGCTCTCCCTCTCTCTCTCTTTGTATTTCTCTTTTGCTCTTTCTTTCAGAGGAACTTTTAAGTAAAGTTGTACTAGATTTTGTGAAGTAATCATCACTTCATTAATGGTTCTACTATGATACTGTAAACTTGCTTCTTCAAAATATCAAAGCCTTGTCCCTCTTCTCAGTATCATACAGGCTACTGAAAATAGAACTCTACATGTGTGTAAAGCTTTAACAGACCCTATTCTGTCAGACCTACTGCACATTCACAAGTCTGATATTATTAAGTCTGATATTATAAATAGTCACTTAAGGGATCTCAACCTCTTCTGTAAAATAGAGTAGATTGGAGGGATAGGTTTGTATCACAAAGAATATTGTTTCTTTGAAACCGCTTTCCACTACATATAAAGCAAAGTACTTCTCTTACTATATTCAAATGTAATTTGGATGAATGGCTAGGTAACTAAAATTCACTCTCAGTTTAGAGCCATTGACTCTCAAGGATAGGGGTAACATGTTAATGTTCCAACATGTCTTTGTTCAGCCTATTTCTTGGTTATCTGTATGCAAAATATAAGGCCTAAAAGCTACCATGAGATGTAAAGCTAGGTTTTTTAAGATCCTCACAGATCAATTACCTAGTAAATACTTTTTAGATATTTCTGGCTCACAGCATTGAATTTTAACATACCCATGCATCACTAAATTGTACATCTTCTACTTGCAAACATTTTCACAATTTTGCCATAAATTCATTTCTGAAGGGCTAAACAAGGAACGTATTATAGGTTGTTGATCCGGTTGACCATTTATAGCCTAGCCGTAATATCCTGATTTGAATTTGCCAAGACATGAATTAATACCAGACCACATCAGAATGAGGTACATTATACTTAACTTTGACCCCTTTACATAAGGGCTTGAGGGCCAGACTGGCAGTGTACTTAAAAGTGCCCACGTGATCACCCAGTTTAAGTTTAAAAAGGGTCGGCCAGCTATACTGCTTTGCATCCAAAGAGAGTCTGTTTCACAAAAGAGGGATTCTCTGTTATTGCTATCTGTCTCTTTATCAGGTCCTGTTTGCATTTTGGTGGCAGTATAAATTTCTTGAGCAGGTGTTCAGAATGTTACTAAATTTGTAGATATGTATGAGGTTGCATAACGCTGTATCTTAAGACACCATATGCTAGTCAGAGGTCCCCTCTCAGAAGTTGATAGGAAGTGGAAATGAGTGAAAGAGATAGTGTTTTAAGGTGGATATGGTAGCATAAGAAGAGCATGCCCATAATTGAATTAATAAGGAAATGCTGTGGTCTGACAAACTAGGTCATACACCTAGACATGTACATACAATAGGGGGCATTATATTCTATTATTGGCCTGAAAAAGGAGGAGTAGAGAAAGATGTTGACTTACTTGGATAGAAAAAATATATACCCCTGGTGATTATCCTAACTATATAAAATGATTGAAAAGTAGATACGTGTTTCAAAAAGGATAGTTCATTGTCTGTGAAAGTGCCCAAGTCCCTAAAGAAAGAACCAGTGTTTAATGGGGTGCCATCTGTGTGATAGGAGCATGGGTGCACAGGTTTGTTCAAAGGACACAATGCTGTATTTCTTAGTATTTAGTTTATGTACATGGTTTAAGCACCACTTGTTAATGTGTTTTAGGTCCTCCTGGAGAATCTAGAGGCCAGTTAAGAAGCTTATGATAGCTCCAAGTTTTCAATCATCAGCAAACTTCATCAGCTACAGATGGGTCTATATTAAGTTGCCGAAATGCAATTCTGGCAAACACCTATCCATCGACACCAAATCATTGAAATAATTCATTGCAGTTAATCAGGGCAAGGAAATACTTGCCAGCAGCACAATGTACAAACTACTACAGGAAATCGAACCCACCTAAGTGGGGGCTTTGATCCCATACCCCCAACTACATATACCAACTCCAAGATCGGACTATAGTGGAGAAAAGGGCAAAGTTCTGTTGTTGGCCAACTACGTCTTTGCCCTTATTACATTCTGTGAATTATTTCACTGATTTGGTGTCAATGGATAGGTGTTCGCCGGAATTGCACTTCAGCAACATAACATAGACTCGCTACAGACCTTTGGTGTCAGCCTTGACACCAGAGAAGAAGAAATCAAAGACCAGTAGACCCAGGATCAATCTTTGGGGGAGATTGCTTGTAACTAGTCTTTTTGATGAGAGTGTGCCACCAACACTAATAGATTAGTTTCTGTCAGTGAGCCAGCAAGTAATGAAGGTGTTTATTTTTAACTGCATTAGCTATCAATAATGCCAGAAACAGGAATGATATCAAAAGCCTTGGCCACGTCCAAGTATGCATTGTGGACCAATTTACCTGAGTCTAATGACTCTGTGACTTCTTTGAAAAGTCTACCAAGTTTAGAAGGCAGGATCTGCCTTTAACAAACCCAAAAAGGTTTGGGTCTAGGATTTGAAGACTGCCCATGTTCTTGTTAACAATGTCCAAAATGATACACTCCATCACTTTACAGATAAGTCTGGTAAGGCTTATAGGTCTATAGTTAGCTGGATGAGTAGTGGGTACCCTTTATGGAGTGAGTTGACTGTAGCGCTTCTATAAATTTCTGAAAGGAGTCCAGCTGAGAGTCTGAGACTGAATAGACCTAGTAACTGATCTTCCAGGCAATGTTTGATTGTTGACAAAAAGGCAGCCTGGAACATTATCTGAGCCCATGAAACTTATGTTCTTAGCCTTTAAGAGAGCACTTAGGACTTACTCAGAGGAGATCAGGGGTGGTAGATGTGTGCTAACGTGCTGTGGAACATTTGAGTAAGATAGGTAAGTAAGGGCTTTGTGAAAATTAACTCTACATACAGCAAACAGGAGGGGAAATGAAGTAAGTGAGGGTAGGTAGATAACCCGGCAGTACCCCGTACTCATGTTTGGTACTAAAGCTGATGAAGTGTGGGGAGGAAACAAAGGAATAAAGAGTATAACTAGAAGAAGTTCTGGTGTAGTGTAGAAGATAGAAGCAAATGAAATTTACTAGAGTGATCAGATTATTCAGAGCAGCAGTGCAGCAAAGCATGAAACCATGTGATCACAACCATTGCTAAGAATATGTTCCTGAAGACTGGCTGGTTCAGCTATGGTACCTGCCTCCTGGTAAATGCTTCTGCAAGAAAGTCAGTGCATTCACTTGCCAGAAAAGTATACTATTCAGATAACCCTATAGGTGTTACTTTCTAGTGAGAGAAAGAAAGAGAGAGCCACAGTCAAACTATCAAAAATGGAAAAGGTGAATAATATCAAGTCTCTTGAGCCCTGAAGCTCATAAAGATGTTTTAAATATTCAGTGTTCACATTTTTTTGGTCCTAATGTAGCACTTCATTTTAATAAGACCATTTAAATGGAGACTTTAATCCTCAGGGCATATAGGCTAGAACAATATGTGCTGTTTTTTTCAACTTGTTTGGTATTCTGTACTCTTGCATAAGTGTTATGGAAGTCAGTTATGACAAGGGAACCTAGGAAAGTCCAAGGATATTGGCTGGGAGAATTTTAGTGTCAACAGAACCTGGTTCTACATGAACAGATTAGTACAAGACTAAGCAAGCCAACTCGAACTGGTTTGGAGTAAAATGGGGGGGGGGCATTAATAAGATGTCTCTGTGATATAAGAAATCATTGCAGCAATATCTCCTGGCTCCATCTGGAATAGGATATTACTGAAGCACAGTACAAAAAATAAGGTGTATGGACAATCATTTAAATACTTAAATGTTAAACCTCATAAGTCTTGCAGGTCAGAAATCTGAAGCATCTTCTCATCAGTCTGTTAGTCAAAAACCACCATAACCCTTATTTGTGAGACTGTTCCATAGTGATCCAAGCAAGCAATCACTCTCCCCAGAGTTCATATACACAAATATGCACTCACGCTTCTTTTAATATGATTTAATATGATTTTCCTTAAAGCAAACACAGTGTCCATCACTCACCTTTGTCAGACTAATGACAGTCTAGTGTTGCATCCCCACCTCCACCACAGTAACTTTGCACTCTCTACATAAACATAGAAGCAACCTAATCCAGCAGTACTGCCCCCTGAGGATATTGCGAACATGTTCTTCGTGTTTCACTGTTGCAGTCATTACACTTGGGTTATCCTGCTGGCAGGCTACCCTCAGTCAGCTTGAATTCCAAAGTCTAGGTCCGGCATCGGTTGCTGTCGCCTCTTCCCTGACGTCAGTGCGCCAGGGGTATAAAAGATGCAGCCGATGCCCTTTTCTTCAGTCTTTCTTGCTGCATGGTGCCCAAAGCATAAGCAGTTCACAAGTGCCGGTCGGCCAACTCCTGAGATTTTCGTGTTCGAATTTCAGATCCGAAGTCTTCATTAAAAGCTAAGTACCCCGTTGGTGAAACTTTTTTCTTGCTCCCGACCGATGTCAGAGAAAGTTTTTAATTGTATTACTTGTGGGAAGCAAATACCTTATAAGGACTTTCATTCTTACTGTATTGCTTGACTAGGCCCTGACCACGACGTTGCTAGTTGTCGGTTTTGTACTAGATTTAACCAACGCACTATTAAGCGTCGGTACAATTTTGCATTACACTATTTTGGCAGAAGATTTAATTATACCATGTCATTGGATAGCCATCTGACTACCGGAATTCACAAGAAATGCAAAGAAAAAGAAAAGGACAGGAATCCGAGGACCAAAACCGACGATGAGGCTTCTTCTAAGCCAGTCACCGGTTCACAGGTTCTCAGTGAGCTGCCTTCGCAGCCCCTGACGCCCACTACTTTAGACCCGCAGGCCATTACTGACTCCCATGTGGAGTCATCTAGGCCACTGGAAGCTCAAGGTATTGGACCTTCGGAGACTATTCCCTCAGATGGGTCCAGAGCCACTGAGCAGGCATCGGCTTCTGAGGGTGTTTTCAGACCAACTCAATTATACATTAAAACAACTTCAGCTTCAAAGGCAAAGTCTAAAGCACCCTTAAAGACAAAGAAACAAGTACAATAGCCTCATGGACAGGCCTCCATGCCCAAAAAACAGATGCTCAAAATGGCCGAAGACTTAATTACTTTGATCAGGGGTTCCCATCCCCCACCTGATAAAAGGCCTAGGCAAGAGACAGAATATGAATCTTCAGGTCAGGTTTCCATTTCATCTGATTCCTCTTCTGATCAGGAATACTCTCTTCCTCCCTATGAGGATTCTGATGCTGAAGAATCTATCCCTTCTGCCTCTCCTCCTGAGGATTACTCTTTTGGGGAAACCTTGCATACCATGAGGGAGCATTTCCACTGGGAGAGCCAATTTTTTTCAGAATCTAAGAAAAGGCTCAGAGACTTCCTTTTACTACCACAACACAGGCCCCTAGCTATTCCACCTGTGTTAGACATTGTTGATGATGTATTTTCAGAGTCCAGTCTGACCCCTGACTCCTTACCTCCAGCTCCTGTTAAGTCGGACAGGTACTACAGGGTTCCTGACTCTCATAAATTCCTTTTCAAAAACCCTGCTTCTGACCCAGAAACTATCTCTCAGGGTCCCAAAGGGGTCAAGGCTTCCACTGCAAAAAACCCTACCCCCTCTGACAGGGATTCTAGGGCACTGGACAGATGGGGAAAAAAGATTTACACTTCCACTACCTTGGCTATAAGGGCTTTAAATTGTCAGTTTCATATGCTCAAATATCAGCAATATATTATGTCACTGCTTAAACAGAAAATGTTGACAAATTTTGAATGTGCAGAAAACAAAGAAATGCAGGATTTATTGCATGCAGCTGAACAAGTTGGAAAGCATACTTTGCAATGTGGTTTTGATTCTTTGGAGGCCTCCTGCAGAGCCGCTGTTACGGGTTCTGTCATCAGGAGGCATGCTTGGTTAAAGGAACAAAGCCTGCCTGATCATGTCAAAGCAAAATTATTAGATGCCCCGTTACAGCATGATACTTTGTTTGGTGTTAAAGCAGAAGAGGTGTTAAAGAAAATGGAGGACAAAGCTAAATCTATGCAAACGGTTAAGGATTTCTTACAGGTTCAGCCTCCAAGATTTAGCAGACACTGGCCTTCAAAGAATTGGTCCTTTCCAGTGTCAGACAGACCACAAAGGGGCAGATATAGATGCCCAAGAGGCAGATCCCAGCCCCAAGGTTCGTACAGGTCTAAACAATGGGGTGCTTCTACCTCCAAAAGAGAAGACAAATCACAACCGTACAGGAAACAGTCTCAATGACTTCCCCCTGCCTGCACCAAGCACTTATCTTCTGGCAGCACCTTTACAGGGAAAACTAGCACTTTTTTCTCAAAACTGGCACATAATAACCCAGGACAAATGAGTCCTAGACATAGTGTCACAAGGCTACAAGTTTCACTTCCATACCCTGCCAAGGACAAACGGTTGGCCAGACCTGCCAAAACATCAATGGGCAGAGGCACAAAAGCAAGTCTCATCCCTCATGGACATGAGGGCCATTCAAAAAGTACCAGAGCAAGAGCAGGGACAAGGATTTTATTCAAGACTGTTCTTGGTACCAAGAAAGGACAAGACCTGGAGACCAATACTGGATCTATCTATTCTAAACACATTTCTGGATATACCAAAATTCAAACTGTTGACTCTACAGCAACTTCTGCCCATGCTGGGCAAGAAGGCTTGGCTTCTGACTTTAGATCTAAAAGAGGCATACCTGCATGTCCCAATCAGACAAACATGCAGAAGATACCTCAGAATCAAAGCTGGCTCAATGCACTACCAATTCTCTGCACTTCCCTTTGGCTTATCTACTGCGCCCAGGGTCTTCACAAAGTGCCTGGCACCAGTAATTGCATTCTGCAGACAAAGAGGAATACAAATATATCCTTACTTGGATGACTGCCTCATTCAAGCAGAAAACAAGGACATTCTACTACAGCATCTGGCATTTGTAAAGAGATTTCTAACAGGCCTAGGGTACACAGTCAATGAAAAGAAATCAAAACTAGTACCCTCTCAAGAGATAATAGTCCTGGGTGCAAGCTTAAATACAACTGCCCAGTTGGCTTATCTCATGTCAGACAAGCAAAGGCAACTGACTACCTATTTCAACCTGTTGACAACAAAGGCCCAGTTATCTGCAAGAAAAAATTCTGCAGGCTTTGGGCTTCATGACATCCTGCATTCTACTAATTCCAAATGCAAGACTGCATATGAGGAAACTTCAATTGTACCTAAAAAGTGTTTGGACTCAACATTGCCATAGCCTGGAAACAATAATTACCCTAATTCCCTGCCTGCAACAGGAGTTTCACTGGTGGGCAAAGGCTTGTGACCAGAACAAGGGACAGCCATTCACTTTACCCCCAGCCAGGCAGACATTAACAACGGATGCATTAGAATATGCCTGGGGGGCCCACATGGCAGGAAGATGTATTCAAGGCACATGGTCTGCAAACCAAATGCATCTACATATCAATCAAAAAGAGATGCTAGCTGTTCAGCCTTCAGGGACCTACTTCATCCGTTAAACTACTGATAAAGACAGACAACACCACGGTCATGTGGTATATAAACAAGCAGGGAGGCACTCATTCTTACCCCCTTTGCAGACTAGCCATGACTTTGTGGGACACAGCATTGACTTACCAAGTACATCTGCAGGCACAATTCCTGCCAGGAAAGATAAATACTCTGGCAGATGAACTAAGCAGAAACCTCATGGATACCCACGAGTGGAAACTGGATCCACAAGTCTTCAGCATGATAACAAGGAAATGGGGATGCCCGGATATATATCTATTTGCCTCTCCTCACAACTACCAACTAAAAATATTCTGCACAAGGACTTATCACAGACAAGCATGGAAAGTGGACACCCTATCTTTTAGCTGGAAAAGCTTAGCAGTATATGCCTTTCCTCCACTGCCTCTCCTCCCCAAGGTACTCCTAAAGGTCAGACAAGAGAAGCTAAAGATGATACTGATTGCCCCAGACCGGCCCCGCCAGCACTGGTACCCAATCCTAAGGAACCTGTCTCAATGGCAGGCTTGCACCTTGTCTCATATACCTCATCTACTATCCCAACAAAACAATCAGATCCTGCACAGCCAATTAAAGACCTTAAATCTGGCAGAATACCGAATAATGTAGTGATAATGATACAAAATGCGCCTCTCACTAAAGCTGTAATGGATGTAATTTTGGAGGCCAGAAGGCCTAGTATCAGAAAATCGTATGCTGGAAAATGGAAGAGATTCTGTGCTTGGAACTAGGAACAAGGAATTGACACAGCTGTACCAAATATTCCTCAGATTTTGCAATACTTAACTGAGATGCTGGACAAAGGCCTATCCTTTTCATCAATTAAAATTCATGCCTCTGCCATTTCGGCTCATTACAACACAGAGCCACCAATCTTTTCTCATCCCTTGTTAAGGCAGTACCTCAGAGGAGCCAAAAACTTAAGGCCTCCAAGGAGATCACCAATACCTGCATGGGACCTCAATTATGTTTTGGAAAAACTCACCCTGCCTCCTTTTGGGCCAGCCGCTACAGCTGATATAAAGTTTTTATCTTGGAAAACAGCTCTGTTCCTAGCAATAACCTCTGCAAGACGAGTCTCAGAGCTACAGGCACTCATGGCTGTGGAACCTTTTATCATTTTTTATCCAGACAGGGTTTCTCTGAGGACAAACCCGACATTTATGCCTAAGGTAGTATCCAGTGTGGCCCTTAACCAAACTATTCATCTGCCTACTTTTTATCCAAACCCACAGAATAAGGGGGAGAGAATTCTGCATTCTTTGTACATACACAGATAGCTATGCTTCTACTTGAACAGAACCAAAGCTTTCAGAAAGACAGAGCAACTACTAGTGGCATATGCTGCAGGATCACAAGGAAAGGCTGTCTCAAAGCAGACTATTTCAAAGTGGATAGGCCACTGCATTTGTTTCTGCTATTCACAACATGGCAAGCCAGTGCCTAAGGGCATTAGGCCACATTAAACCAGAGCAGCAGCCACTTCAGCAACCTTCCTCAGGGGAGTACCAACCAAAGACATTTTAGAGGCTGCTACCTGGAGTTCAGTGCACACCTTTACAAAGCACTTTCATTTACCACTCTACTCTAAATCCAGGGCAGGCTTTGCCACTGCAGTTCTGCAGGGCCTCATAGTCACTCCTAATGCTATTTAGCTCCAGCCTCCCAAACTTAGATTTGGGATTCAACCCAAGTGTAATGACTGCAACAGTGAAACACGAAGAACATAGTACAGGTGTGTACACTTACCATAAATGTAGATGTTCGAGTGTATTCACTGTTGCAGTCCAGGTTACCCACCCACCATCCCCCATATCTTTGCTGCAACTTATCTGCTCTTCTCTAACCTATACAACCTATGTGGTGTATTTGCTTGTAGATGAAGGTATTATATATTTTGGTGCACGCATGTTTTATTGGCATATTTTTAGCATACCCTTTTGGGGGCACCTGACATCTGGGGCAAGAAAAACTGAAGAAAATGGCGTTGGCTGCATCTTTTATACCCCTGGCCCATTGACATCAGGGAAGAGGTGAAGCAACCGACACCGGACCTAGACTTTGGAATTCAGGCTGACTGAGGGTAGCCTGCCAGCAGGATAACCCAAGTGTAATGACTGCAACAGTGAATACACTCGAACATCTACATTTATGGTAAGTGTACACAGCTGTACTTTCTTTCTCCTCATCCCTTGTCAGCTCCCATTCCACATTCTGAATGACAAAAAACAAGCTTCTCCTACAGTGTGTGTCCTCGAGCTGATAGTCTAAATAGCCTCCTCTTCCATATAATAACATTATCATCATCATTATTATTATTATTATTATTATTATTGTCACTTTCTGATTCTCCTGAAGTGAAACTTCTTACTAGCAGTCTATTGCCAGTCTGCAGAAGCAGTGCATTTTCTACTCATCCAATTTAACATTCTTCCTTGACATCACTTTTCTCATTGCTTCCTTTGTTCACATAGTTTAATACATGAGAAGCCCACCACATGCTAAGTGACTTCAGTGCTACTGTGCCAATTTGGTTCATCGTATTGCAGATTATATATTTGGAACCAGACTTCAGATGGGACAAACAACAGACAGACAGACTGTGAACTAGTTTTGAGTTAAAAGCTGAAATCATTCACTGCAGCTTTAGATAAGTGAACATTCATGAAACCAGTTTGGTAAAAGTCAGCAAATGTAGTGAAAGAGGAGTAACTAGATAAAGCAAGAACCTGGCAAAGAAAAAGGAAGGCAAGAGAAAAAGATAACAAGGAACAGACATAACACCAGAGCACTGGAATGAACACTTCATAGCTATTGGATATGAGACCTGTCAAGCTCCATAGTACCTGCAACACTCCCTGATAATGAAGATGAATATAGTCCTTACCAAGTTGTGTCATGTTTCTGAAGACATCAAATGTAAAATTATTGCTCTGTCTGAATTCAGGTGTATTAAACCTAACAAAGACTGGACAGCACTGAAGGGCACAGTGAGAATGTATAACATGACTGGACAACACTGAAGAGTGAAATGAGAATGTATAACATGCAGTTTCCTAGTAGGAAGTAAAATAATGGTGAGAGGTATGTTCATAGGTTCATAGGTTCATACTAGGCTATCTGTCCTAGGGCATTTATAAGCCTAGCCAGAGTGTGTTTGGCTTTCGCCACCCATTTTAAATTAATTTTGCTATGCCCTTTTTCGAGGTTAGTATACTGTGCCTCTGTCTAACAGTGACACAGAAGTGATACCCGGGGTAAACCTACGATCTCCCATCCACTCATCAAGATTCCTCTTGAAGAGAGTCAATGAGGGACTCTGCCTAACCTGGACTGGGATTTTATTCCAGAGTGAAGGGAGCCTCTGGGTTATGAATCTGTCCCTCCAGCATGTCCTATTTATTTCAGTGCTGAGGTTCAAGTCTCTGAAGCGCGTAGCTCGATGGGATTTGGATTTTCTGAGGTGCACCATGTCCATTAATTCCGGGTTGTACATGGCTTTATACGTCAGGCACAGATCACCTCTGAGCAGGCAGTATGCCACTCAGTAGAGCTGGAGTTTCTTTAACCGGGCAGCATATGGCATCTGTTTGAGCCCTTTGATCCTCTTGGTGAGGTACTTTAGGGGTCTTTCCAGTTGCTGCAGGTGTCTGGTAAGGTACATCCCAAAAGGGGCATTGTACTCAATTATGGGCCTGAGGAGGGATGAGTAAAGAGGCACGATGACCTCCCCTGATCTAGATGTGAATCCCTTCATGATTAGGTGGGCTATATAAAATGTTTTTCTAACCACTTTGGCCATGTGGTTGTCAAATGAGAGATTGCTATCAACTTGGGTCCCCAGATCCCTAATTACTTCTTCTGTACTTAATGGATTACCACCTATGTGGTAATTTGTGGGCACTTTGTTTTTGCCAAAGGAGATGACTATACACTTTTAGTGTTTAGCTTGAGGCCATGGCTCTGGCACCAGTTGTCTGTTTCTATGAGGCCCTTTTGGAGGATGGTTGTGTCGGCTGGAGAGTCGATTATGGCGCCCAGTTTGCAGTCATCTGCGAACTTGGTCAGCCACAGTCCTTCTGTGTTGGCCTGTACCTCCGAGAAATATATACCGAACAAGAGAGGTCCCAGGACTGAGCCTTGTGGGACTGTGGGATGCCACTTGTAACTGGTTTGGAGTCTGATATGGCTACAGCAATTCTAACCATGTGGGTTCTGTCCTTGAGCCAGTTTGCAACCCATCTAGTGATATAGGGGTTTATATTTAAACTGGTGAGCTTATCTATAATGCCTGAGTGGGGTATTGTATCGAAGGCTTTTGCGAGGTCTAGGTAGGCTGTGTGGACCACCTTCCCCTCGTTAATGGCCTTGGTGACTGTTTCAAAGAAATCGACCAGGTTTAAGAGGCAGGATCTGCCCTTAACAAAGCCGAACTGGATAGGATCCAGTGTCTGTAGGTCCCCAATATCTTAATTTATGAGGTCCATGATGATCCTTTCCATAGCTCTGCAGACCAAGCTAGTCAGGCTTATGGGGTGATAGTTTCCAGGATCCGTTGAGGCACCACCTTTGTGGAGAGGGACCACTGTTGCTGTACGCCACTCTTTGGGTACATATCCTGCAGTAAGGCTGAGATTGAACAGTAGTTTTATGTTTGGGTTTAGCTCTTCTTGGAGTTCATGTAGGACGCAGCCCGGAACACCGTCTGGTCCCATTGATGCTGTGTTTTTTGCTTTGGAGAGGGCGGCTCTTACCTGAGCATCTGAGATGTCAGGGGGGTTAGTGATGATAGGGAATTCGTGGATGAGTTGAATTTTATGATTTAATTATTTCTGAATAGAGGGTATCCTGAAAAATTATGTTTGGATTTGTTTCAGGAAATAACACATAAAAGGGAAATAGGTGTGTTCCAAGCTATCTTAAAATTTGACAACAATTTGAATAATCCTGTAGGTAATTTTTTGGTAAGGTCAACCTTTCTGGCAAAGTTATCCTTATTGTTTATTTCAACATACAGTGGTGATTCTGATGAGATTAGGAAAATGGTCAACAGGAATTGGGGTATTTTGAAGTTGGATAAGGATCTGGCCCCCCAATTTGACAGTAAATTGAGTTATGTATACAAAAAAGATTTATCATTTAAAGATATGTTTGAAATGAATGTATGGGGAAGGGGGCTCACATGTAATAGACCAATAGGCAATTTCAAATGTGGAAGGTGTTCTACGTGTCCCTATATTTTTCCTACTGGTAACAGCCTCGTGATCAATCATTGTTATATTTCTATATTGGGTAATTTTGATTGTTACACCAAAAATGTGGTTTATCTTGCTTTATGTCAAGAATGTAACGCCTTTTATGTAGGCAAAACAAGTAGGCATTTTAGGGAAAGGATAAGGGAGCACCTGTTGGATGTTAGACACCTTAAAACCACCAATGCTCTTGCCAGGCATTTGGTTGACCATTCTGATCATAGCTTTAAATTCTGTATACTGAAACAGATAAAGGTAGATCAACAAGGTAGGATTACGGATACACATTTGGATATTTGTGAATTAAAATGGCAGCTTAGATTAAATGCACACAATTATCCTGGATTAAATGAGTATAGTACTGTCAAGCCTATACTCAAGTTAAGGAACATTACAGGTATTAAATAATATTATTTAGGTTTAAGTATTTATACATAGATTTAATTTTATGTGAAGTTTTGCACTTTTAATAACATTTATGTTTCAATATAAAAGATATACATGTATATATATATATATATATATATATATATATATATATATATATATATATATATACATCTATATACACTCATATTTTTATTTAAATTATATTATATACATTTTTTTTATTTAAATTTATGTAATTTATAGATGTGAGTTTTCTATTTAAGCAATGCAATTTATTTTTTCATTTTCATTTTATAATGTTAATAATAGTATATATTGTAAGGCAGTTAAATGTCTGATAGTATTGGTCATGCTTTAAGTGTTTTAATTGAATCTTAATTGAATTGTTAATTAATTCATTGATTGATTGTGCTGTCTATTTAAGTGGTTTGTAACAGTATTTTGGCATTCTGAAGAAGTCTGAGTATTCGGACGAAACCTAGGTGAATGGTATGGTGTATTGTACGTTGTGAATAAACTTCTGTCGGCTGGACCTCGTCTTCCTTCCTTTTTCAATACAACAATATCCATAGGCCAGGATTATTGGCCAGACAGTTTGAGAAACAAATGACGAATAGGAGAGGACTCAACAATGAGCCATGTGGTATACCACTGGTACATTTTCTGCTTTCAGAAGTGGATCCTGTAACTGAAACAAATGTCTTCTTTCAGGCAACAAGTTAGCTATCCACTGCACAACATAAGGATTTATATTCATGTTTACAAGTCTGTCAGTAATTTCTGCATGGGGAATAGTGTCAAAGGCCTGCTGTATGCATTTCATAACTGTTATCCACTCCTTTAGTTACTTTTCAGATAAATTAATGAGATTAAAGAGCCAATACCTTCTGTTGACAAAGCAAAATTGATGAGGTACAGGATTAAGAGATTTTAAATGTTTAGATTAATGAAGTCTGAGATAATAAAATAAGATTCCTTATGCTTTACATAGGAGGGTAGCGAGACCTGTAGCTACCAGGGTATGTAGTTGGGGCACTGTTGCTTAATGTTATTTCACTTACTGTTTTCCAGACTTCAACAGTATAATCAATTGAGAGGTTTAGATTAAAGATCTTAAGTGGGGGGGGTCATGTAGGCCATATCTGGCACTGATATCAGGCAAACTGGTATATTATCAGGGCCCATGAATGAGGTGTTCTTAGATTTTAAGAGGACTGAGAGTACTTGTTTATAGTATTTAAAGGGAGTGGCAGGGATTGTATAATCTGTGGGATATCCATAAACATAGCAACTAATTTTTTCAGATAGGATATTAGTTCCTTCCTTTGGTTTATCGTGTGCAGTATTATTGTGGACAATCTCTAAACATTGTTGGGTGTTAATTCTTTGCTTACTGTCATTTTTAAAGGAATACTTGTAATTATTGTAGTTTTAGTGATTATTTTAAGTTTGTACTCCTCTTTAAGCTTTCTAATTATTCCCATAGTCTATTTAATAGGTTGATTAAGCATGCTCTTAAGGTAGGTAGAATGATACATTTTATAAGCATTAAGCTATTTCTTTCTATTCCACCAAAGGGGTTTGTTTTAAATTTCTCACTGTATTTAGTGTGGCTAAGGATTGCCTGATCAATACAAATATTTAAGTGGGAGTAAAAGTCAGAGGTATAGTCATCAACTTTGGCAAAGGAATCCATCACAAGAGGATTACAGTGGAATTTATTTAAGTCATCAAATAACTGAAGGCAGTTTACTTTGAGAAGTCGCTAAACACAGAGGTAATTACAAAGGATGCACCCCAGTTTTATAGAAAAAGGTCACTAATTTATGTCCTGATTTAGCAAGGAAGGATGATACATATGGATGTGTAAGAAGTGGCCATATTTGTAAGGAATAGATCAAAGATACTGGGCTTGTAGTAAGATGTCTAACTACTTCTAAAAGCATTAGTAATGTTAAGGAAGTATTTGGCATGCTGGCAAATGGCAGTGTAGGTCAGCCAGTTTATTGATGGATAGTTGAAGTCTCCCAGTAGAAAGGTGTTGGGTTTAATGGAGATTTCAGCTATGTTGTTACGATAACTTTTGGGCTCAGAAGGGAACATATAGGATGTTCTATAGCTAGCTATGAACTGTTACTTAGTCTTGTTTATTGTGAGTTGGACATCTAGGAATTCAAATGTGATGCCCCAAGGAATCTGTTATAAGGTGATACATTCTTGAGAAATACTGATACTCCCCCACAATTGCCTGTAGGTCTGAAGACATGATAGTCACCATACCCATGAATAGAGGAAGTGCTTTTGTTGCTTTGAAATCATGTCTGTGTAACTACGCATATTTAAATGTGTTCAAGTTGAAGGAGAGCCTCGGGTTTGGGTATTTTTATTCTTCATACTTCATACATTCAGTGGAACAACATTAATGTGGTTTGAAGTAGCACAGTACTTTTTACCTCTTGACTGTGATGAGAAGCGATGTACAGGCTATAATGCTGAACATCTGCATGTTTTACACCTACTTTGTGGTGAACAGTGCATGGCTTTTACCTATGGTTATCCTTAGAATGACAATATCCCAATAATAACTGTTTATTTCCTCTGAGACTGCCTGACTTACTCCAGTTGTATTTATACTACAGGGGCTGTGAGTTTGTATGAACTCTATAGCTAAGATATAGGCATGAATTCCAGATTTTGTATGCCAGCACTGACATCAGTAGCATGGTGACTTCCATTCAAGTGTTCTTCAGAAGTACTATGTTATCACAACAACAATTTTATAGTTTACCGTCGTGCTTCATTTTTAGGCTAGAATGAAGACTTCAGCATTCTGTATATTTTATGTGAATCTTTGCTAACTACAAGAATTTGGGGATAAGAAATACCTTCCTAGATTTAGACTTTTGTAGAGTATGCCAAGTGAATATTTTATTTTATTTTAATGTTATATTTCGGAAGCATTTTACTTTCATGTTACTGTGCACACTATTGAACTAGATTTAGCAGAGAAAGGCAGTAGACCTGGCACAGCTGCGTATGGCCTTTATGGATGTTTTATGTGTAGAAACTACAATTAACTTAAGCATGAGGCAGTATTTCAAAACTTTGAATTGCTAAGCAGCTAACAGTATCATAGCTTGATAACACTTTCACTTTTTGCATGAAAATCTGTGACTGTCAAGTGTCTTACGCTCATCAAAGTGTACAAATACACTCTCATGCCTTTACTGAGACAAAGCCATATGTTAGACTGCTTCTTCTCTTAAAAGGGCATGAGGTAATTTGAATATTAGTAAATCTGGGTTAGGGTGTGGTTAAAACAAAGACCTGAAGTTTGACAGTTTGATTATTTTTTTTCTAACAAATGCAAGTTATGTGATTTACCTGAAGAAGTCAATAAATGCTAGGAAATGGGGGGCAGTGTTATTGCTTTCATAGATCTAGTTTAATCAAAGTCATAAAAGAAAATGGGAAATTGGATGAGAGTGGTTCTGGTCCTCATACCTTGACCCTTCACTAGACTTCATTATTCACACACAAAATAATACAGCCAAAGTCCTGACACACCTACATTACATTATTAACTATCACACCTTCTCTCCCCAATACTTCTTATGGCCTTAGCCAAAAATGCTGTAATTTCCAAGATTGAATATGTCGTACCATGATTGCTGTTCACTCAGCACATAACACCTCAGCTCACTGAATATAAAATAGATGTTTTTTTTTTAGCCAATGGAAACTGCCACCATTGCATACAATGTGAAAAGCACATTGGCTGAGTATTACTAACAAAGCCAGCTATCTATTAGGCACTCTGATGTTTAAAATACTAACACTATGCTGTTGTCTTTCCCTGAAATTATTACTTCAAACAGAATAAAAACTACTCTCTTAAAAGCAACAAAGAAACACTGGTCAGACCTAAATTTAAACTTGCTACCAGCTAAAACCTTCTCAAGATTAGGACACGATGTGGAATCAGTTTCTTTCTAACACAAAAAACCTTGAAATTATAGAAACATTCAAAAAATCTTTGACAATATTTCCAAAAGGAAACTAGCCAGTGTCTCATAAGCAAGTGCAATTTAGAATGGGTATATTATTACGACAGGTATATTAGTCATACTACTTCTGTATATTTGTACAGAGAATAGCTTTGAAAAGATTGCATAATATATTTTTGACTTACAACTTATATGTGATTACAACTCATTCACTCTATAGTATTTGTGCAACGTTTTCTTATATAAATATTACACTGTGTTACAATTTGATGTACTATAAACTTTATGCCATGTTACAATTTGATGTACTTAGTCTATTTTATTAATATTACTAAGTTTACTTTATGTTGTATATTGATTTTTATGGTCCTTCTACTGATTTTTACTATATTTTTTCACTGATGTTTAATGTGCTTTTAATACCCAGATCATGAAAGAAAAGGGTCAGTAAACTAACTCACTCATCCAATTTTCAAACTGTAAAATAAAATAAAATTCTACTGTTGTCACTCTAGTACAGCACATACACCAAATGTCTGAACCTGCAGTTCCTCTCATACTGAGCAGGATTACTATTTCAACAATAGCAGGGTAAAGCTAACCTATCTCACAATGGTCAATAATTCCTTATTTATCGGTGAACAATACAATGCTTGATGCATCCTGCTTCTCAGTGATAAGAGGAGCTGACAATGAAAGATCAAAAAGTGATGTAGCTGTAAATGCTTGGCCACTGCAATCCCTGTGGTAACTTTTCGGTCATTTCTTACTTAAAACCCAAAAATCCAGAAGGATTGTGAGGCCCCACTTTCATGGTCTGTATTCATACTGAAAATCAAGTCGAAGTGAGCTTTTACCCTTCTATTCCATGGGTGGTTTCTGTCCTCCCGGAGCTTGTCTGAGGACAGCTGCGTTACTCTTTGACAGTTGTACTGCCCCACACAAACTACCTACCTGACACAGACCCATAGCAGGTCACACCAGGAACCTGTGCGCTTGGAGGCAAAAGTGAGAGCCCCAATGGGGCTTGCCACTTGCAACACCAAGTAAGTCAAAAACGAAAAGAAGTAGTGGTATTTCACTGGCATCTGAGACCTCCCACTTATTCTACACTGCTTATGTTTCTTCATAGTACCAGATTAGAATCAAGCTGAACACGGTCTTCTTTCCCCACCGAAGCTGCCAAGCCCATTCCATTGTCTGTGGTTTTGCTAGCTAGCAGGTAGTGGCAGCAGGATTCTCTTTCATCCATTCTTGTGCATTGCTAATTATATGATGAGGCATTTGGCTACCTTAAAAGAGTCATAGTTATTACCAGTGTTTACCTGCACTTCACTGAATTTCTTCACTTTGACATTCAGAGCACTGGGCAGAAATCCCATTGTATCAACACCTGTCTGAGGCCTTTGCAATGCTGTGTTTTAATTAAACAGTCAGACTCTCCTGGTCTGCACTAGTTAAAAGTCAGCTTTTAGCTGTTGGAGGATGTGGGATGCTGGTCAGGACTGGTACCCACAGCAGCCAGGACGATCCACAGGAAGGGCCTGTTGCATGTCCACGGTCACAGCCAACTGTCTCCCCAATTATCCTTCTCCTTGCGAGGCATTGCAAAGGGTGATGTCCCATCCAGCCACAGCATATGCTCAGCCCCACTTCATGCCCAAGCCTAACCAAAGCAGCCGTTACAGCCAGTAATTATCCCGAAGTTACAAATCTGGCTTGCCAAATTTTAAATGTCTGAGAAATTACCTTTTGATTAGTATGTTGAATGAATGCCCCATCTACCACTGCTTATGGTGGTTCAATCAGATATGAAAGGCTCCATGCCACTAGATAAACAGAGAAGATATTTTTTTTCCACCTTAATCACTTTTGCCCATTTTATTTTATTATGTCTTTATTTACACAGTATGACCCAAGAGTCACAGATGCTTGTTCACAGAGGTGATATGGAAGAGTTAGACTAGTTAAGCAACTTACTCAGAAACACACTGGGCAACTTAAGGTTGTGGGAATTAAACTAAAGACAACAGAATAAGGATTTAACTCCTTTATAGCTTGCTACCTTAACCATGTTATTCTTTTTCCCATGGTATGAAGTCAATGCTATCAACAGGTTTCACAAGGAGAAGGAATCATGAGGGTTCAGTTCATCTATAGGGTTAATAATGATAAGATACTACTTCTTGGTAGCCTACATTTCAAACTGCTGAATTAAAACTGCTTTTCTTATCTTGCAGATCAATTCACAGTCAGAGAAAGATAATATACTTTTAGTTCTCAATTAAATATAGCTACTTATCTCTATACTACTCTCTTCAAAGAGAAGTCCATTGATCAAAGCTTCTCTCTTTTAGGCCCTAAAATTTGGGAGTTAATTCCAAATGACATATCAAACTTTTCTTCTCATTAAGAATTAAGTAGAAAATTTAAAAAAATGTGTTTTAAAAGTAGCTAAATGCCATGTACTTACCTGAAATTAATTTAATCTTTTCCAATAACTGTACCTTATTTTGTCATAACACACTTATGACATCTTCTATTTATTCAGGTATTTATGTAAGATAATATTTTCATTCCTTCTTAATTTGCCATTTCTTTCCATCTTCTCTCCTTAGTCCTTACATACCTTCTTTCTCCTTCCTATCTCTTATCTTGTTTTCTCTTTTCTTTAGTTTCCTGTTAGTCTCTCCTTATTTCTCTTCTTTTTCTCCTGTTTTTTTCTTTCTTTCTTACCTTTCTACTTCCCCTTTCTTACTCAATCCCCTTCACTATTATCTCTCATTTGTTTTATTTTTTTCTTTTACATTATTGTATTTTTATTATTGCATTTTTCTTGTTTAATGTTTTTTAGTCATAGTTTATTAATTTCTCATTATGACTGCCTAATGTCTTTTGTAAATGTTATGCTATTCATTTTATTGTTTTGTTTCTTTTTATTATTTCTCAGGTTGTGCCTGAAATGGGTTAATTTGGGTCAGTGTTCTACCCAAATCTAAACAAATAAATAAATAACTAAATAGAAATGCATGCTAAATAATTAAATGTATGTTTATTTATTTATAAATAAACTGGATTTGAAGCCAGTAACTGACAATAATAATCAAGAAATACGCAGGATATCAAAGAAATTAAAATTTGAGTGTGGGTTGTGGTGTTTGAAGCCAGATGAAGTAATCCTATTTTGTTCTGAATATTTAAGATCTAATAAACATATCAAACTTCAGGCTGTGTCCTGGCAAATTCCCTGCAGTCTAGAGAGACCATTAATCTTTTAAAGTTGAATTAATTTGTGTAGGACATCTTTTGAGTGGCTCCAAATTCTGATTTACCAACTCATTCAAAACAAATGCAGATTCTGACTTACCAGCCTTCAGCTTTGTAATTTTATACATTTCTAATGTTCTTATTTCTAAATGCAGACAGACGGACCGCCTGAATGTTTTCTATGGCAGGGAAATGCTGGCGCGGACACAAAATAAAGAAGTACTAAGACCATGGATGAATTCTGGATGAATTAAAGCAAACTAATACTTGGAAAAAGCAGTAGGGCATATTTTTGCTAAGAATCCTCCACAGTCAGTTACAACCCAGAAAGGCACTGCTGTTTATTGTCTCTCATAGTCCTGACATATTTAATCTATTCCCATGGTCTGCCTTCTGTACCCCCTGGATTGATTTTTAAGAGCTTGACAATCCTCCATTTCACAGTTCTACATTTAATGTAGTGTCCATATTGCTTTTTCTGCATTTTGTAAATTTAAATGCAAAAAATCTCCATTGCTAATCACTTAACCACAATGTACAAGAAAACAGATATTTTAACAATGCATCTGATCAAGGTTCAAAAAGAGCCTCATGGTGATGGACCAGTCGGTTCATGGTTGGAAGAGCATTCCAGAGAATTATATTTAAGTTAAGATATCATCTAGTAGCACACATGATAACTGAACATACTATAACCTAAGGCCAAGAAGACAAACGAATAGCAGCGGAAGGTATCTATAGTGCAAAGTACATGATGTATCCCTAACACATGTGAGGAATGGGACCTTACAAGACATGCATAAGTGTGACTAGAAGATGATATCTTTTTCATCAGCTAGATGACACTGGTGGTGTAAGTTAAAGGTGTATTTCAGATGTATTGTAAAGTATATCTCCATCGTCATTTGAAGATAAACACTTTAACAACAAGCTAGTGAGCCCCTAATCTGAGCAACAAATACTTGGCAACAGTGAAGCAGAAAAGGGCAGAAATAGGAAAGACATATGCAGCCACAGCATGTAAGTATGCAAACACACTCTATTCACATGTGTATATTATAATATTGCTTAGTGAAAACATAAGGAAGACTTAAATCTGTTTTGAATTAAAAGAAAATTCTAATTGTTAGTTTTTCCAAACTGCAATCATCATAAGCATTTCCTGTGATTATAATCAACAGTAATATTCCAAGTTATTAAAGTTGTACTTTCTGTGAGTAAGTGCAACACAGTTTTACTCTGTTTCAGCATAAGGGTGTCATTATATTCTGTACTGTCTTACTTTTCTTCTAGCTATCACTTTTGGTGTGTCATTCTATTTAAAGACTGAAATGGCTATGCTAACCTTGGGGGACCCTGAGGGTTCCATATTTTAACCACTGTCATTATCAGTATTTTTGAATGATATGCTATAGAATTTTCCACAATTCAACTATGTTCTACATGCAAATGATGTAATCATTATTCCTGCTGTTACTCACACAAGGATTCCAACAAGTCTTCAAGTACCTTTGGAACTGTTTAACTGCAAACATACTAGCTAGAAATTTCTTAGAAACCCAAGTGATGCTGTTTGAAACCTCAAAATGCCTTCCAATGCCTCTGATATTGTTAGCACTGATTCCTTAAATATGCCACTGTTAGTTATTACTATCCATAAATATCTATGAATCACCTTACATCAGTCTTTCTCATTTAACAGACATATAGAATTATGCATTAGCAAAATACAGTCTCGGGTTAAAATTTCCAACAGAATTTATAATCCTCTTACTCCAGATACCTGAAAAGCAATTTATTTTAATGTACTTATACCTATGCTTGAATATGGCCAGCTCATCACGTCACAGCTCTCTGCAGAATCCCACTTTGCTGCAGATAACAGTGAACAAAATACTTAGATTCATTCGTCTGGGCAGTAGAACTGAACAGCACTGCATAACATTAAGCAAACAAAATCGACTTCCTATGGCAGCAAGGGCATTGCTAATCTTAAACACTCTTACATTTATAGTATTGGATGGCAGATACCACCCCCTCAACAACATAGGTTACCTCTCAGGGAACAATCCTTGCTCCTACCACTACTGGGACTGTCTGGGTATCCTTCTTCCACACTGTCCTCATTACTACCTGCAAATCCTGGTATTTTATGACACTGTATCTCTCTGTACATTACACTGTAATTACTGGGTGTAGAAATGTCATTGATCAATGGTACTTTTCTCTTCTTTTCATGGACTACTATATCTACTTTTCTTACATCTGTTTTGTGAACTGTTGATAATGGGTGATCCCATGTAATATAACCTTCATCATTCTCTATAATGCTTTATGGCTGATGTTTCCAGCGCTTCTCAGCTACTTCAGTATTGTAGTGCTTACACAATCTCCAATGCAACAGTCTTCCCACATTATTATGTGCTTCAGTATAGAGACCCTCTGCCATTAATGTATCACACCCAGTAACAACATACATGACTGCTTCCAGTTCTTTTTTACAAAACCTACATTTGTCTGTTTCTCCCACATGTTCAATGGACTTTGTAAACCAATGTGTACTTACTCCACTGTCCTGGACTACTAATATTAACATTTCATGTTTTGGTTTAAATTTACCTCTCATTAACCTTTTTTGTGTCATATCCTGATCAACATAAGATTGTTCCAGAAGATTTCTGTACTCGCAACTGTATTTATGCCTTTTCCACATGTCTTTCCTTCTCATCTGATCCTTCTCTTTATATTCTGTTTTGTTTGTTTTTTTGGCATATTCTGTTGCTGCCTGATTTTTGTCTACTTCTGGTCTCATTTCCATTCATGCATGATAACTGATAAGTTCAGATAAACTAAGCAGGGAAGTCATCTTAAACTTGTTCTATTAATTTTATTTATTTATTTATTTTATTTTACATTTGTTGACTGGGCTAGTCTAACTGGATATATGACCATTTTCAGTAGAGGCCCGGGGAGAAAAGCTCCAGGAAATAACATACAATTTAACAAAAATAGCATAGAGACAGTCTTATGCAGCAATAATTATAACATAAAAAAAGTTTTAAACAGCTGTACTTATAACAGAAAGTGTAAGCTAAAGAAATTGGTAAAGAAAATTATAAAATATAGAAGAATAAAAAAATTATTTATTTTTTTTTCTACTCATGTTTTTGTTCTACTCATGTTTTAAAACTTTCAATATTTTTGGATCTGGTGAGGTCAACAGATATGTATGCAGTCCTACATTTGCAGATCTAGACGTAATCAATTTTGAGAAGGTGCATACCTCCTTCAGAATGAGGAATACACAGATTTTTATATATTGTTTGATAAGTATTTTTCTTGTTCTCCTCTTCAACTGATCTTTATCTTTTTGGACCAGTCAGTTACCCCCAAATTAAATTAGAACAGGAAGAGCAGATTGATTTAGAGCTTGGACTTTGTTCTTATATGTCAGTGCTGTTTTTAGGATTAAATTTAATCTTCTCAAATATTCCTTACTGAGTTTTATTTGCATTAGTTCATGTTTTATTGCTGATCCTTCATTAATTCCAAAATACTTATATATTCCCTCCTATTCAAGTTCCTTTATATCATCTCCAAATGTCTTTGGTGCTGCTTTTTTGTATTGATTAGTTTTGCTTTCTCATTTGCATAAATATTGCACCATATTATACCTCTTTTTCTTTCCTATCTCCATATTTCTTCTTCAGATCTCTTTTGCTCCATCTGTTTCTCCTTACTTTGGGGATTAATATTTCCTTCATGCTGTGACGTAATCTGTGTTAGACTTTCTACAATAAATCCTTAACTGCACAAGTATTCCATAACTTCAGCTTCTATTTGTTTCAGTGTCGTCTTGGTAAGATTTTGTAAAAACAGGATCTACTTCATGGAGGTACTCACCAAGACTTGAGGATGAATTCAATTCCAAGCATACTACTTGCCTTTGCTTTCTGATTTTATCATCTCTCCATTTGGAAATTTTCAATATCCCGATGCCTTTGCCTGTATTTTTTTCAAATATTTTTAGAGCTGTTTTTTTGTATTGATTACTTTGTCTTTCTCCTTTGCATAAACATTGGACCATATCAGATTTCTCTTTCCCATGTCCATGTTTCTTTTGTATACCTTTCAAAAATCTCTAGGCTTTATTCTTTATATTTGTGCACTTCATCTGTCACTTCTTTGTCCAAACAGCCCAAAAGTTTCCTGGTCTATATAATATTTTTTATAGATATGGTGTAATAATGAACACAAATTTGCATTTGAAGCTTTTAACAATTTTTCACACTCAGCCATGTATGATAGCTAATGTTTGCTCAGACTACCCTTTTTGTATGCCACTGTTAATATTGACTGTGCTCATGTATGACTTTTCACTAACATCTAGTTTGTATGCATATTTTGCAAGTAATTCCTTGTATGTAACACCGTTTACTGGATTATGTTTTCCATATGTATGTATGTAATCATGTTTTCCTCTGATGCAAACTCCATCTCTACTTTTCACTTCCTTGTATATAGGTAAACAATTTTTTTCAGTGCTTATGCTTTTGTTGAAAACTCAGTTTGCACTGTTTGTTATTGAATGCTATTGTTTTTGTTGTCTGTGCTTTACTGGCCTAGGTCAATGCTGAAAAGGGTCACTTACCTGGATAACTAACGTAATACATACGGTTTACTATCACATGTTCGACACTACTGTGGCCGAAAGTGCATATATCCAAAGAAAATGTTCGGAAATCACAACACCAACCACAGTAAATGCCGAACTGAGCATTTCAGTGAAGTAGAATGTCAAACATTTCAACTTCACTGAAATTCTCTTAACCGCTAAATATATTTTAACATGTTTTTCAGGGGGGCAAGCCCCCCTGCACCCCCTACACCCCCGCTACTTATATATACAAACTACGAGATCACACTACACTAAGGAAAGCGTACATTTCCCAGTCCCCACTATAGTGCGATCTGCACTACACTGTCAAACCTTGCTATAGTGGCTGTTCGCTAATGTAAGGTTCCACAATATAGTACTTGCACTAATGGTTCTGCTACCTGATTTACGCACATGTAATTGTAAACCAATACATACATGCAAACATAAATAAATAAAAGCCACTCAGTCAAGTCAGCAGTATTAAAATACTCATTTTAAAATTCATATTATAATCCACTGCTATTCTACCAATAAATGTTTCTCTTTGCATTTTAAGTGTTTTGTACAGTGACATTATTTTATTTAGAGGCAGTCTACATTAGAACTGATCACAAGTCAGTTTCCTGCATTAGGCAACCCTTTGGCTATGTAAAACCAAACCAAAGCTATGCTTGAATGGGAAAACACCAGTTTAATATCAATTTTTCTAAGCTTTGAAATACATGATATGCAGTTAAGTCTGCTGTTGATTGGGATATTTCTAGGGCCAAATTTATGCCAGGTCCCAATAGCGTATTTCTTAATTTTTGGTGTATGCATACAAAAAAATGTTGTTGTCCTTATCAACTTGAAGCACTAAGCGAAAGTATACTGCTGTCTGCATAGAACTGAAGGAAAGGAAGGTGTCATATCTTATTCTTAGAAGCTAACTTTTGCAAATGATTTCTACTTTTAGTTGATGAACTCACTGTTCTCATATGTTTAATATTTGCAGTCTATAGAAAGGATATTAATTTAGTGTTTTTTAAATAGGAATATAGGATATGATTTAAAAACACATTTCCTTCCTCTGTCATTTCAATTTTACTAAATTAGTAATAAAGAAGAACCATGTTATTTAAATTAAAACAAGCTACCAGAGAATGCTTAGTGAACTGTTGTGATAATCATGATGCAGTTCCACTGAACCATTGCAGGGACTGTACCTGTAATGCAATGCACTGTAGCAGCCTATGTACAAGGAAGTGCTTAATGAAGGTAGGAAATGCTAGAACATTACATGCTGTGCTACATATTTATGAATGAATGTATACATGTCAGCTATTGTTTGGAATGCATGTACTGAAAACAGCACAAACTGAGGAGTTGCTCTGTCCTTCACGATTATGTATGTGTATAGGGATCTATTTTTATACTGTGAAACCCACAACACAAAACGTTATTTTCCCAAAATGAAAATACTGAATACTAAAAATCCCGAAAGACCAATTTTTTCTTATGCCCAAAACGTAACATAACCCCCCCCCAACTAAATATACCAACTCTGGGATCACACCACAGTGGACAAAAGGGCACATTTCCCCATGATGGTCAAGTGTTTACTTGCTTTGAGAAAAATTGTCCCTTCAGGATTTTCAGTATTCATTATTTTCTTCTTGGGAAAATAACGGTTGCTGTTCTGGGTTTTGCAATATAAAAGTAGATATGTGTATAGTTAGTGCATTTGAGTAAGCAATTGTAGGGGGCTTGTATGGGGACTTTAACTCTGTAAAATACATTTTCTTTACCTTTTCTGACTCATTTTGGTTGTGTATATATTCCCCACCAAGGTAATATATTGAATTCATGGAGTGTTGCTATTTTAAATTTTGCTGTATGTGGGATTGCTTACTACTCTGCTGGTGTGTGCTCATAGTTTTACTCTATTAGAGTGGATATAACTGGGGAAATTCACTAACTGTACTATTTTAAACAGCATAGTTGATTACTGATCCAATTGTCATGTGTCTGTGGAGTTAGTATATTTAAGCAAAGGGGTGTGGGGAAGTTGCAGGAAAGCTTACCCCTTATAGAAACATTGTCTCAGTTGTTGACCACTGACACTGCTCAGTGTTAATGTACTAGATTCATTATGTATTTTGCAGTGTGAGCAGTTTGCTAATGTGTCATTTGTTATACTGTCTATGATTTTAGGGCAGTAGGTGTTGCTGGAGGTCATTACAACACTACTATTACAATAGAAATGGATACAAATTATATTTTCTAAAGCAAATTACTTAAGCTTGAGTGAAATGTTTGCTGTACTGTTCCACCATATATGCCATGATATGTTGGTGTACATAGCCATGTCAAGCCAATGAGAACTGAATTAAAGCACATTGTAACCCTTGCAGCATATGCTATCAGTTTGCCCTGCCTTAGACATAAGGAAGCATTTCTGCTTCAGCTACAGCAGAGCAAATGTCTTATTTAGAATATTATCTGCAAAACGCCTGTAGAACACTAGTTCATCATGGCAGGCATTGTGTACTTTGATAGCACTATATTTAATTTTGTTCTACAGGCATAATATGAAGTCCTTTTAGTCTGCTTCATGTTTCATACATTTTACATTCATACTATACTCAAAATTGCTACCATATGGACTGTCAAACAAAATGATCAGCTTTCCTAAGCATGCATTTTCTGTTACCATTAACAGCCTAATTAATAGCATAACCAAAACAAACCTAACTCTGCACAGTAATATTAATTTTGTGTTTTATTTTATTATATATTTTTGACATTATTGCAACTATTGTGATTCTGTCCTGCCATCAATCCATTTACAGTGAGTTGTTTTCCTCCATAGCAGAAGTCTGTATATTGTATGAACTAAAAACATATGTAAAGATAATTACATAAATATGTAACAGTATAGATGACTGACAAGTTGTCCCATGAATGCAGTTTGAGTTAGCTCCACAGGTGTGCATTTCCCCACCCCCTCCCTCATTTCAGTTTCTATAGCTTGTGTGTTAACTCAAGGTTCCCTTAATTTGCTGTTAATAGCAGCCTGCATTTAAAGTGGATTGTTGAGAGACAGCCTTACAAGACTCTCTGCAAATATATAGAGCTGAGTATATTTTTTTGTATTATTCTGTATTATAGAGCTAAATTGTTACTTAGATATCTGTTGTCTTACAGTTCTGCAAATATATAGATATCAGTATATATTTATTTGGTTATAATTTGCACTGTGATTCCTCTGTTGAAACTGTCTTCCCTACCCCCCTCTCTCATTTCAGTTTCTATAGCTTGTGTGTTAAATGAAGGTTCCCTTAATTTGCTGTTAATAGCAGCCTGCATTTAAAGTGGATTGTTGAGAGACAGCCTTACAAGACTCTCTGCAAATATATAGAGCTGAGTATATTTTTCTGTATTATTCTGTATTATAGAGCTAAATTGTTGTTTAGATATCTGTTGTCTTACTGTTCTGCAAATATACAGAGATCAGTATATATTTTTTTGGTTTTATAATTTGCACTGTGATTCCTCACATCTCTGTTGAAACTGTCTTCCCCACCCCCCCTCTCTGTTCTTGGTTGTAGTTTAAATTTGGTGGCTTTTGCAGTGCCTGCCCCACTGTAGATTTGATCTAGGACACTCCCCAATCCCACCTCTTTACCGCATTCTACCTAATAAACCCTTTCTGCACTTGCTTTTAGTCCTTTTTAATTTAATTACATTTTTTCAAACTGTGTGTGGACTAATATTGCTACATACTCAAGTGTGCCAGCTTGTACTGCATGTGAATTGTTTTTACTACTGTTTTTGCTACTTTTCTGAAAAAAAAAAAATTCTGCTTTTACTGTATTTGTGTTTCTTCCTACTTTATTTTGCTTTTGCGTCATCTTAAAAGTACTCAGTTGTATTTATTACTGCTTGGTGTAACTTATTCTAAGCCTTTTAGTTTAAGCACTTGGGCTTCAGACCAGTTGTTTTACATTAGGAAGGTTTGTGGTCTGCACTGTAGTGACAGAACAGGTAGCTTACATCCATCTGAGTTGGGAACTGCTGATTGAGGGCTCAGTGTCTGTTATTCTAAAAGCATATTAATTCTGGTTTAAGCACTTGGGCTTCAGGCCAGTTATTTTACATTAAAAGGGTTCGTGGTCTGCACTCTTGTGGGAGGAGAGGCTGGACTCTGCCCTTCTAAGCTGGGAATGTCTGGTTAAAAGCTTATAGTGCCTGCATATTTGAACTGCTTCTTACTGAAATTGGTACACCTTGTTTACTGTAGCGTAGACTAGATCCAGGCCTGCTGAATCTAGCTTTGTTTGTATAACTTGAGCACTAATCCAGGCATTCTTTAAAGTATTCAATTGTATTTACTACTGCTTGGTAGCAACTTGATTAAAGTGTAGCTATCATTCTAAGTCTTTTGGATTAAGCACTTGGGCTTCAGACCGGTTGTTTTACATTAGGAAGGTTTGTGGCCTGCTCTGTGGTGGCAGGACAGGTAGCTTACATCCTTCTAAGTTGGGAACTGCTGATTGAGGGCTCAGTGTCTGTTATTCTAAAAGTATATTAGTTCTAGTTTAAGCACTTGGGCTTCAGGCCAGTTATTTTACATTAAGAAGGTTCGTGGTCTGCACTCTTGTGGGAGGAGAGGCTGGACTCTGCCCTTCTGAGCTGGGAATTTCTGGTTAAAGGCTTATAGAGCCTGCATATTTGAACTGTTTCTTACTGAAATTGGTACACCTTGTTTGCTGTAACATAGACTAGATCCAGGTCTGCTGAATCTAGCTTTGTTTGTGTGCTTGTTTTTTGTTTTCTTGTTATTTCCCTGAAACGCTAATACCACCTAAAACGCGGCTTTTCAGTGCTTCTGTGAATCCCTAGTGATATCTACATTGCTTACTGTACTTATTTCCTTGTTTCACTTAAAAGAAAGTTACTGTTTGTCGTTTTTGCATTTAAGTTACCTGTAACACATTGCATTTAAGTTACCTGGCACTTGCTCACTAAAGCAATTATATAAGTCAGCACTAAAAAATTAAAAGCACTACACCCTCACAAACTCCCCTTGAGTACCTTGTTCCCCATTGGCCCTTTTTTTTCAATTATAAAGGAATTCCCAGTACTATTCTAGCATGTCCAAAGGTCAGTTGTCAATCTCCTCTACGGTCCAACTGGTGAATCTGGGAATTTTGAGGCAATGTTACAACTGCCTCATGTACACAGACAACCCTCTCCTCCTCCCAACAAATTCCAACACATGTGAGAGATGTATCCATATAGCCAAACTGGAGGCTAAGCTCTCTCAACTCAGTACTGGCGTAACCAGTCAGGAAGAGAAGGAAACCACACTCACTACAATTCCAGTCTCACATAAACCTACCACGACAGCAAACCAAACACATAAATACACAAAAACATACTCGGAGGCTCTAAATAAAAATCTGCCTACGCAGCAGAGACCTCCAAAGCAAACACACAAGCAACCGCTACCCCAAAACAAAACACGTGCAACATATAGCTCACAAAGCCAGTGTGCCGAACAGCCACAGCCCTTAAGGCTTCTGAGGAAGTCTGATTATGTTGCAGATGAAAGCGCTTAACCAGATTTACAGTTTGTTGTAAAAAGTTCACGTTTTGGAGTCCGTTTTTTGTTGGAATATTCATTTAGTGTTTATAATAAAACAAAAGATTTTCCTGGTGTCCGAGCTGTGGTGGATTCGTTGGACTGTTCTCATCATCTGGATTTATTTTATTTTGTTGTACACTTCGTTGGTTTTCGTAGGCTTATAAATGCCCTAGGGCAGATAGCCTAGTATCAACCTATGAACCTATATCATAATCTTGATTTGTTTCTAACACCCAAAATATACATTTACGTTCAATAATGTATTTTTAAACAACAATAATATGGCCTGATTCTGTGAAAAAAATCTTTAATGCAATGAATATTAATCGGAGAAAAAAATGAATGCAATAAATATTATTTGGAGAAGCATAATCTGTTGGTAACAGCTTACATGCAATTGCAACCTGAAATTCATAAGAACTTTTTATAACAAATTACAGTGTTGTAGAAAGCATGAGCAGATGTAGCCATTCTGTTAGTTTTATCTTTACCCTATTTGGCTATTTCTTTCTTTCTGTATTTTTGAAGCCATCTTTCAGATTTGCAAGGTATCATTTTAGGTTGTTGCAATTAGATAAATAAAAACATGCAGTAGAAAAGTAAGTCCTATAATTTATGTCTGAAACATTGAAGAATGTAGAAATACATGGCACCAACAGTAAAAAAATGCCTTCTCTAACTGTTGCATTTTGCTTAGGCTGCTTAGCAAAGCTAAAGCATAATATTCAAGACATGAATAAAAGGGTCCCCCCAAAACTTTACTGCCAGAATGCTCACACAATTTAACTCCCAAGTCATCAGATGAATGTGTTGTGAATAAGCAAATGATCAGCAGTGGGCAAAGACTAGAGTGCATGTTTCCGAATGGTCGACCTTGCAGTTTCCTCTAATACAACTAAAATACTCAAGAGAAGAGAAATGAAATGCAGACTTTGACTGCAGCTATTTATTTTGCCTCCCCCTTTAGTGGGTTTGGGAAATAAAAAAATAAAACTTCTAAAGTAAAAGGCAAAATATCTATAAAGTCTGCTTAGATTAAAGATCCCTAAAGCTAAGCTAAGAAACATAATAGACTAAACTTATTTTTAAGCACATTCTTCTATTTTGATTTGACTGTTTAAAAACTGAAAGGAGGGTGGTGAGCAGAGAATAGATGATGCTAGGGGGGCACTGATCAAGTTCAAATGGATACAGTCAACCACCATCAGCACAAAGCTAAACAATATGACTATTCACACGCTAAGGTGCATTGAACTGGGAATTATTATATAGTGTAGGATGTGAAGCCCACCCACATGTGACATAAAGAGTACAGGTGCAAAATCCCCACAGATACATTCATCAAAATTTCATACAAAACATATACATGGAAAATGTAATACAACTAAATAAACTGTGGACTTTTAATCTGTGATCCAATCACTGACAACCAGTAAATTCAAGAAGTTGCTGAAGTCTGTCACACGCTAATAATAGGACCAGGCTTTGCCATTGCTCAGAAGGCCATGCAATTCATGCTGTTTGTTTAAATGTTCAAAGATCAGTCATGGGATAATGGGGCATGCTAATAAATGGGGAACACTCTATCTTAGCATGTTCATCTTTGTTATGCCACTTTTCTAAGTAACTATTTTGTCAATAAAACTTCATTACATGATTTCATTTGCAAACTGGGCAGCTGCACTGTTTATTGAGTTTATGTTGTTGATACTGTTATGCTCTTACTAAGGTCAAATAACTGTCAAAAAAGGGGATTTATTTAGTTTCACAATCTGTTGATTGTTTGCCTTTCTTCACTGATTTGCAGCCTTCAAGTTACTGTATAAAACTAATGTGGAGGATGGCATGAGATTATTTTGAGATGTTCTTTTTTTATGCAATTGATGCATTAACATGTTGTTATAAGGGCACTAGGATGGGTTGTTATCAATGAGAAATGGATCCAGTCAGCTAGTCTTTGTAGATTTACAGGGAATTTAATCAGTGCTATTCTTACCACAACCTACTGGAAAAGTGGTAGTAGTGGTGGTGATGCAAGACAGGCTATGTACTCCTATCCTTCCTGGATTTTGTCATGACTGTTGGTATGTATTTTACTGAAGGTCACATCTAAATAACAGCATTTTCAGAATTGTGTTGTTCATGATGTTCTTCATGTTTCACTGTTGCAGTCATTACATTTGGGTAATTTGCTGGCAGGTTGCCCTCAGTCGGCTTGAATTCCAAAGTCTTGGGTCCTGCGTCGATTGCTGTCTTCTCTTCCATGACGTCAGGTTGCCAGGGGTATAAAACATGCAGCTGATGCCATTTTATTCAGTCTTTCTTGCTGCGCGGTGCCCGAAGCAGAAGCATTTCACAAGTGCCAGTCGGCTGACTACTGAAATATTCGAGTTTGAGTTTCAGAACCGAAGTCTTCACTAAAACTAAGTACCCCATTGGGGAAACTTTTTTCTTGCTCCTTACCAATGTCAGAAAAAGTCAATAATTGTATTACTTGTGGGAAGCAAATACCTCATAAGGATTTCCATTTATACTGTAATCCTTGCCTAGGCCCTGATCACAATGTGTCTGGCTGTCGGTTTTGTGCTAGATTTAACCAACGCACTATTAAGTGTCGGTATATTTTTGCGTCAAAGTATTTTGGAAACAGATTTAACTACCCAGAAATGTCGTCGGATAGCAATCCGACTACCGGAGTACATAAAAAATGCAAAGAAAAGGACAGAGAAAGGCAGTCGAGATCCAAAACCGATGACAAAGCTTCTCCTAAGCCAGTCGTCGGTTCACCAGTACTCAGTGAGGTGCTTTCGCAGCCCCTGATACCCGCTACCTTCGAGTCGCAGGCCTCTACAGACACCCACATGGTGCTGCAAGATACTCAAGGTATTGGACCGACGGATGTGTCTTCCTCAGATGGGTCCAGAGCCACTGAGCAGGCACTGGCTTCTGAGGGTGTATTCAGACCTCAACATTTGTATATTAAACCGGCGATAGCTGCAAAACCAAAGACAAACGCAACTTTTAAAACTAAAAAAACTGACGCATGAGCCATGTACACAGGCCTCTATGCCTAAAAAACAGATGATCAAAATGGCTGAAGACCTCATTACCTTCATCAGGGGTATCCATCCTCCTCCAGATAAGAGCCCTAGGCAAAACACTGATTATGAAGCTTCAGATCAGGTTTCTATTTTTTCTGATTCCTCTTCTGATCAGGAATTATCTATACCTCCCTATGAGGATTCTGATGCAGAGGAGTCTATACCATCTGCATCTCCTCCTGATGATTATTCATTTGGAGAAACTTTGCATACTTTGAGGGAGCATTTTCACTGGGAGAGTCAAGACTTCTCAGAATCAAAAAAGAGGCTCAGGGATTTCCTTCTTCTCCCTCAGCACAGGCCTTTAGCCATTCCCCCTGTTTTAGACATTGTGGATGATGTGTTTTCAGATTCAAGCTTGACCCCTGACTCCTTACCTCTGGCTCCCAGTAAGCCTGACAGGTATTACAGGGTCCCTGACTCACGTAAATTTTTATTTAGAAACCCTGCTGCTGATCCTGAAACTATTTCACAGGGTCCAAGGGGTGTTAAGGCCTCAACAGCAAAAAATCCTACCCCCTCTGACAGAGATTCAAGGGCACTGGACAGATGGGGAAAAAAGGTTTATACATCTGCAATCTTGGCAATCAGGGCCTTAAACTGTCAATTTCATATGCTTAAGTACCAACAACATGTTATGGGATTGCTGAAACAGAAAATGATGTTGATTTCAGAATGTGCAGAAAACAAAGAATTGCAGGAATTATTGCATGCAGCTGAACAGGTTGGAAAGCATACTTTGCAGTGTAGTTTTGACTCCTTAGAGGCCTCCTGCAGGGCCGCAGTTACTGGATCTGTGATTAGGAAGCATTCCTGGTTAAAGGAACAGGATTTGCCTGATCATGTTAAAGCTAAATTGCTAGATGCACCTTTACAGCATGATTCTCTGTTTGGTATTAAGGCAGAAGAGGTTTCAAAGAAAATGGAAGACAAAGCTAAGTCAATGCAAACTGTTAAAGACTTCTTACAAGTTCAGCTACCTAGATTCAGTAGACACTGGCCTACAAAAAAATGGTCCTTTCCTGTGTCAGACAGAGCTCAAAGGGGCAAATCCAGATGCCCTCAGGGTTCCATATACCAGGCGCAAGATGCATTCAGGTCAAAGCAATGGGGTGCTTCTACCTCCAAATCTGGAGGAGATGAAGCTCAAACCTACAGAAAACAATCACAATGATTTCCCTCTGCCTACACCAAGCACTTATCTTTTGGCAGCACCCATAGGGGGAAAGTTAGCACTTTTTACTCAAAATTGGCAGTTGATAACCCAGGACAAGTGGGTACTAAACATAGTATCACAGGGATACAGATTTCATTTCCACACTCTGCCAATGGCAAATGGTTGGCCAGATCTGCCAAAAAAATCAATGGGCAGAGGCACAGAAACAGGTTACGTCCCTCATGGATATGGGAGCCATTTAGCCAGTACCAGAACAGGAAAAAGGACAAGGTTTTTACTCAAGACTGTTCTTGGTACCCAGAAAGGACAAGGCCTGGTGGCCAATACTGGATTTATCGATTTTGAACACATACCTGGGCATTCCAAAATTCAAAATGCTAACTTTGCAGCAGCTTCTGCCCATGCTGGGCAAGAATACTTGGCTGGTGACATTAGACCTAAAAGAGGCATACCTGCATGTCCTAATAAGACAATCGTGCAGAAGATACCTCAGATTCAAGGCTGGCTTAATGCATTACCAATTCTCTGCACTGCCCTTTGGCTTATCTACTGCACCCAGGGTCTTTACAAAGTGCCTGGAACCAATAATTGCATTTTGCAGACAAAAAAGTATGCAAATATATCCTTACTTAGACGACTGTCTCATTCAAGCAGAGAATAAGGACATTTTTCTTCGACACCTGGCATTTGTGAAAAGGCTTCTAACATGCCTAGGTTACACAATAAATGAAAAGAAATCACAACTGGTACCCTCTCAAAAGATAACATTCCTGGGTGCAAGCTTGAATATAACTGCCCAGATGGCTTACCTCATGCCAGACGAGCAAAAGCAACTGACTACTTACTTCAAACTGATGGCAACAAAAACACAGTTATCTGCAAGACAAATTCTGCAGGCTCTGTGCTTCATGGCATCCTACATCCTACTGATTCCATATGCAAGACTGCATATGCGGAAACCTCAATGGTACCTGAAAAGTTTATGGAGTCAACATTCTAACACTCTGGAAGCAATGATTCCTCTCATTCCTTGCCTACTACAGGAGTTTCTATGGTGGGCATAGGTATGTCACCAAAACATGGGACGGCCCTTCACTCGCCCCCCTGCCAGCCAAACCTTAACAACAGACGCATCGAATTATGCCTGGGGGGCCCACATGGCAGGAAGATGCATTCAGGGCATATGGACCCCAAAACAAATGCATCTACATATCAACCAGAAAGAGATGCTAGCTGTTCAAAATGCCCTAACAGCCTTCAAGGACTTACTTCATCCAGGATAACTACTGATAAAGACGGACAACACCACAGTCATGTGGTATATAAAGAAGCAAGGGGGCACACACTCATACCCCCTTTGCAGATTAGCCATGGCACTGTGGGACACAGCTTTGACCTACCAAATACATCTTCAAGCTCAATTCCTGCCAGGAAAACAAAATACACTGGCAGACGATTTAAGAAGAAACCTTATGAATCCTCACGAGTGGAAACTAAATCCACAAGTCTACAGCATGATAACAGAGAAATGGGGGAGCCCAGACATAGATCTATTTGCCTGTCCTCAAAATTACCAATTGAAAAGATTCTGCACACGGACTTATCACAGACAAGCATGGAAGGTGGATGCTCTATTCTTCAGTTGGAAAAACCTATCAGTTTACGCCTTTCCTCCTCTGCCTCTTCACCCCAAGGTCCACCTAAAAGTCAGACAAGAGAAACCAAAGATGATACTAATTGCCCCGGACTGGCCCCGCCAGTACTGGTACCCATCCTAAGGAACTTGTCTCAATACTCAGCTTGGACCTTACCTCAAAGATCTCAACTACTGTCCCAGCAAAACAATCAGATCCTGCATAATCAACTACAGACACTGAACCTGGCAGCATGGCTGATCATGTAGTTATACAAATAACACCTCTCAGTAAAGCTGTGATGGATGTCATTTTGGAAGCCAGAAGGCCTAGTACCAGAAAATCTTATGCTGACAAATGGAAGAGATTCTGTGCTTGGAATCAAGCACAAGGAACTGATACAGTAGAACCAAATATTCCTCAGATATTACAATACTTAACTGAGATGCTTGACAAAGGCCTATCTTTCTCATCAATTAAAATCCATTCCTCTGCCATTTTGGCTCATTACAATACAGAGCTACCAATCTGTTCTCATCCTTTACTAAAGCAGTATCTTAGAGGAGCCAAAAATTTAAGGCCTCCTAGAAGATCACCATTGCCTGCATGGGACCTCAATTATGTGTTGGAAAAGCTCACCCTGCCTCCATTTGAACCAGCTGCTACCGCTGATAAAAAGTTCTTATCACGGAAAACAGCTCTGCTACTAGCAATTACTTCAGCATTAAGAGTTTCAGAGCTACAGGCCCTCATGGCTGTAGAGCCTTTTATCATATTTTATCCAGACAGGGTGTCTCTGAGGACAAATCCTACTTTTATGCCTATGGTGATTTCCAGTGTGGCTCTTAACCAAACAATTCATCTGCCAACCTTTTATCCAAATCCACAAAACAAGGGGGAGAGAATTCTGCATTCCTTGGACGTACAGAGACAGCTAAGATTCTACTTGAGCAGGACTAAAGCTCTAAGAAAAACTGAGCAATTACTAGTGTCATATGCTGAAGGATCAGAAGGAAAGGCTATTTCAAAGCAGATAATCTCAAAGTGGATAAGCCACTGCATCCATTTCTACTACTTACACCATGGTAAACCTGTGCCCAAGGGCATCAGGTCTCATTCCACCAGAGCTGCATCTACTTCAGCAGCCTTTCTCAGAGGGGTACCAACCCAAGACATTCTAGAGGCTGCTACTTGGAGTTCTGATCACACCTGTACAAAGCATTATCATTTGCCTCTCTACTCTAAGTCCAGGGCAGGCTTTGCCACTGCAGTGCTGCAGGGCTTTATAGCCACACCTAATGCTGTTTAGTTCCAGTCTCCCAACTATAGCTTTGGGATTCTACCCAAATGTAATGACTACAACAGTGAAACACGAAGAACATAGTACAGTTGTGTACACTTACCATAAATGTAGATGTTCGATTGTATTCACTGTTGCAGTCCAGGTTACCCTCCCGCCATCCCCCTGTCATTCTGGAGTTTATCTTTCCTTCTCTATCTTCTACAACCTATGTGGTGTATTTGCTTGTAGATGAAGGTAAAGTTTATATTGATGTATATATATATATATATTTATTTTTTGCTACCTTTTTGGGGGCACCTGACATTGGGGGCAAGAAAAACTGAAGAAAATGGCGTCGGCTGCATGTTTTATACCCCAGATGTCATGAAAGAGAAGACAACCGATGCAGGACCCAAGACTTTGGAATTCAGGTCGACTGAGGGCAGTCTGCCAGCAGATTACCCAAGTGTAATGACTGCAACAGTGAATAAACTCGAACATCTACATTTATGGTAAGTGTACACAACTGTACTTTTGGTATAATATTCACACAGTCCTTTTTGTTCAGCAAATACAACGAATCTAATAAATGCATGTTTACTTTGATGTATATTTACTCAGTCCTTCTTTCGTGTATTAATTTATTGATTGACTGACTTTTTTCTTGTAAAATTCTTCAATTAGATAGAATACTATAAAGCTGGAAAAATGCAACAATCTTCTAAGAACTCTGACCAATCTTAAAACTCTAATCTTGCACAAATATGAGCATCTGTTTAAGGTTCTATTATATTATTGAAAATGTTTAATGTTGAGCCACAAACATTGACAAAATACATTCAGACCTACATAATATCGAACAAACTAGACATTGAACTAAAAACAGTGAAAAATAAAAATAAAAACTATTTCCTTATCTGATCTAAACACTAACCCCCACTCATAACACTACCCTAAAATTAGTTTGAATAGAGGCAGTATTACAGTAAGGTTTTTATTAAGGTAAGTTGTAGCATTAAGATTGGGAGAAGGAGCAGCATTAGGGTTAGGGTTAGCACCCATTACTAAGGTGGGCGAGGGGCTCATCCTGTATCATCATGCTTTTAGCTGATGGACTTATTTATGAAACTGCAGCAGTAATTTTCAAAAGAGTGCAATATTTTCAGGTATAAAACAATTTCTTAATGGGGACACAAACCCTGAAATTCTTTACATGCTTCCCAATAAGATGATACAGCTTCTTTTGGAACTTGAATTACCTTTTATTCAGTTTATAAAGATCCTTTGTACAACAATGAACAGAATAACAGCAGCAGCACTTTAGACCCATACATTGATGTAGCTCTCTGCCTGAATTCTGTTCCAAGAATTTGGAGATACTGTGCATATATTTTTTGTAACCCTTAAGGTTGTTGGGTGTGAAGAGCAGTCTTGTTTCTACAGTCTGGAAAGTAGAAAGACAAAGGGAAAATTATATAAATAGCAAAGAGGAAAGTGTTTGTTTTGGGGCAAAATTTAGAAGTACAAGGAAAACAATTTTTTGAAAATCTCACAGTTTGCATGTACCAAGTCTGTTGAAATTCAATAATGAAATGAAACAATGAGCTGTTATTAGAAAAAAAAATAATAGCCAGACATGAAATAATGCTTGTGGAGGTTCAAGGATGTTTTAAAGACATAACTTTATTGATTACTTTCGACACACTGAAGGAAGTCCACTTCTTTGGGATGAAAGCATTAATAAATTTATGTTTTTAAAACATCCTTGAACTTCCAAGGGCGTTATTTCATGTTTGGTTATCTGCTGAAATTCAAACCAGATCTTTTGATCAGAAAGTCATTGTCTGGGAGCTAGGATATCTGTTCCATAACCCTTTAATCAAATCCCATATTTGATTAAAAACAGATGTCTGCTTGTGAAATTCAAGTTTGCACACAACTGCTTTCATGACTCTTTATTCCTACGTAATCAACCCCTAGGTCACCATATCTTAGGGAAAGGGAAGGACATGTGCATCAGGCAATATACAGTTTGACCAGCTGTATTTTGATCAAGTTACTAACTTCCCTAACTTAAAAGAAGATTGGAATATAGGACAACATTGTTACAGGTATTTCAGATATAGTGCAGGTCTTTGTAGTGAGAAAAAATGTTAATCCAGTAAACCATTCTTCTGAATGAAACACAGAACTACTTAATTCCAAAATGAAATGTAAATATTATCATGGATGTAGCGAGGAATCCTCAATGTAGGCCATGGTGTACAAATCAGTTTTTATAGAGGACAATATTTTGCCAGCACAAGGGCACTACGTGCATTACCTTCAAATGCACAAATGAAATTATAAGGGTACAAGTGAGACATCAAAAAAGTTAACTGTGTTCAGGGTGACATGTTTGATATATTGCTAGCTATATAATTACAGGCTTCAGATGATTTCAGTAGATGAAGTATATGATCTTAGTGGTTAATTCTGTATTCAGGATATATACCATTCAGAAATGGCATTTATGCTACTGTGTGTGTGTGTGTGTGTGTGTGTGTGTGTGTGTGTGTGTGTGTGTGTGTGTGTGTGTGTGTGTGTGTGTGTGTGTATGTGTGTGTATGTGTGTATGCATGTGTGCGTCTGTGAGGGGGCTGAGAGGAAGCAGCAGAATGGAAGGTTGAGTACAGTTCCAAAAGTTCCAACTACACCACAGACCTGATAAACCCAGTGAGTAATTTTGGTATTGTATAATCTACATTCTATTCAATTGGCATTTTTCTGCCAGGTCAGTACCAGTTTCAGTACTTGACATCTAAAATTGAAAGTAGCATATCTGGTATCTGGCATGAGGGAAGAAGATTCAAAGTTGATATTGGACAGCAAAGGTAAAGGTGTTTTAATGCATCATTATTTGTATAATGATAGAGCATATTATGCCCCCTAATGCATCTCTAAGGCTTGAATCAAGGGTCTCAGAGATTTACACGTAACACAATTACAACACAGACAGGAAGATACAACAATAACGTGATCACTAGCTATATGATGGTAAATGCAAATGCCTGGTCATGAATTTCTTTGCATTTTCTTTGGATATGTTTTCTTCTTGCTCACAGCTGATGAGCAGAGAGATTAAGTTTTTAATAGGCAGTGCATAAGTATTTAGGACACACACCAACTTTAAAGGTACACCTGGCATAAACTGGGTCTTTATCCTATGTTGCATCAGGGCAAAAGTACTGTCTAGAGTAAAGACAGACTTGTGCTTATACTTCCTGTTGTTTTCATGATGCCCTTATGGTTCACTGCCTCCCACTGCTTTCACTTCTGTTCCTTTCAGCAACTTACAGCTGACCTCTGTGTTCTGAAGCTATCACTTTCCTTCTTGTAAGGAATGACCCTTATAATGCTTCTATTGTTGTTATTTTTGTTGAATGAAATGCAGGCTGTAAATTAGACAGCTAACTGAATGCCCCACTGCACATTCTTGGAATAAACTGCCACATGGTTCCCTTAATTTGACCTGTTAATAACAGCCTGCATTTAAAGTGGAACCTGTGTGCTGAGAGACAGCCTTACAAGACTATCTGCAAATATATAGAGCTGAGTATATTTTTCTGTATTATTCTGTATTATAGAACTAAATTGTTGTTTAGATATCTGTTGTCTTACTGATCTGCAAATATACAGAGATCAGTATATTTTTTTTGGTTTTATAATTTGCACTGTGATTCCTCACATCTCTGTTGAAACTGCCCCCCCACCCCCACCCCCCCCATTTTCTGCCTTGACTTCAGCTGATATAACTGGTTTTTATAGCTTATGTGTTGCTTAACTCAAAGTTCCCTTAATTTGATTTGTTAATAACAGCCTGCATTTAAATTGGAACCTGTGTGCTGAGAGACAGCCTTACAAGACTATCTCCAAATATATAGAGCTGAGTATATTTTTCTGTATTATTCTTTATTATAGAGCTAAATTGTTGCTTAGATATCTGTTGTCTTACTGTTCTGCAAATATACAGAGATCAATATATATTTTTTTGGTTTTATAATTTGCACTGTGATTCCTCACATCTCTGTTGAAACTGTCTTCCCCACCCCCCCCCTCATTTTCTGCCTTGTCTTCAGCTGATATAACTGTTTTTTTATAGTTTGTGTGTTGCTTAACTCAAGGTTTCCTTAATGTGACCTGTTAATAACAGCCTGCATTTAAATTGGAACCTGTGTGCTGAGAGACAGCCTTACAAGACTATCTGCAAATATATAGAGCTGAGTATATTTTTCTGTATTATTCTGTTGTCTTACTGTTCTGCAAATATACAGAGATCAGTATTTTTTTTTTGGTTTTATAATTTGCACTGTGATTCCTCACATCTCTGTTGAAACTGTCTTCCCCAACCCCCCCCCTCCCTGTTCTTGGTTGTAGTTTAAATTTGGTGGCTTTTGCAGTGCCCGCCCCACTGTAGATATGATCTAGGACACTCCCCCACTCCCATCTCTTTACCGCATTCTACCTAATAAACCCTTTCTGCACTTGCTTTTAGTCCTTTTTAATTTAATTACATTTTTTCAAACGGTGTGTGGACTAATATTGCTACATACTCAAGTGTGCCAGCTTGCACTGCATGTGAATTGTTTTTACTACTGTTTTCGCTACTTTTATGAAAAAAAAAATTGTAAGCCTGGTTCCTATCTTTCCTGTAATTAGTGTTCCAGATACAGATTTGCTGTAACCAGGACTGTTTGTAAGCTTCTGAGCCCCCCAAGCCTTTCTGTGTTGGAGGGAAGCCTTCTAGCTTATCAGTGGGAGTGGTAAGCATTAGGTAACCTGTCTACCACATAAGGAGTGGTTCTGGCCCAGAATTTGTAGTTACTGGCCATTTGGGTGGTCTTCCATCTCTCTCAACTTTCTGATTTGAAGGCCTGCATTTGCACTTGTTTCTGTCCTGTAACTCCTGGGCTCATCTCATTTGCTCACTCAAACAAGCAAAAAAAATGTTAGCTGCTTTTATTGTATTTGTGTTTCTTCCTACTTTATTTTGCTTTTGCGTCATCTTAAAAGTACTCAGTTGTATTTATTACTGCTTGGTGTAACTCATTCTAGGCCTTTTAGTTTAAGCACTTGGGCTTCAGACCAGTTGTTTTACATTAAGAAGGTTTGTGGTCTGCACTGTAGTGGCAGAACAGGTAGCTTACATCCTTCTAAGTTGGGAACTGCTAATTGAGGGCTCAGTGTCTGTTATTCTAAAAGTGTATTAATTCTGGTTTAAGCACTTGGGCTTCAGGCCAGTTATTTTACATTAAGAGGGTTCGTGGTCTGCACTCTTGTGGGAGTAGAGGCTGGACTCTGCCCTTCTGCGCTGGGAATTTCTGGTTAAAGGCTTATAGTGCCTGCATATTTGAACTGCTTCTTACTGAAATTGGTACACCTTGTTTGCTGTAGCATAGACTAGATCCAGGTCTGCTGACTCTAGCTTTGTTTGTATAACATGAGCACTAATCCAGGCATTCTTTAAAGTATTCAATTGTATTTATTACTGCTTGGTAGTAACTTGATTAAAGTGTAGCTATCATTCTAAGTCTTTTGGATTAAGCACTTGGGCTTCAGACCAGTTGTTTTACATTAGGAAGGTTTGTGGCCTGCACTGTCATGGCAGGACAGGTAGCTTACAGCCTTCTAAGTTGGGAACTGCTGATTGAGGGCTCAGTGTCTGTTATTCTAAAAGTGTATTAGTTCTAGTTTAAGCACTTGGGCTTCAGGCCAGTTATTTTACATTAAGAAGGTTCGTGGTCTGCACTCTTGTGGGTGGAGAGGCTGGACTCTGCCCTTCTGAGCTGGGAATTTCTAGTTAAAGGCATATAGTGCCTGCATATTTGAACTGTTTCTTACTGAAATTGGTACACCTTGTTTGCTGTAGCATAGACTAGATCCAGGCCTGCTGAATCTAGCTTTGTTTGTATGCTTGTTGTTTGTTTGCTTGTTATTTCCCTGAAACACTAATTCCACCTAAAACGCGGCTTTTCAGCGCTTCTGTGGATCCCTAGTGATATCTGCATTGCTTACTGTACTTATTTCCTTGTTTCACTTGAAAGAAAGTTACTGTTTGTCGTTTTTGCATTTAAGTTACCTGTAACACATTGCATTTAAGTTACCTGGCACTTGCTCACTAAAGCAATTATATAAGTCAGCACTAAAAAATTAAAAGCACTACACCCTCACAAACTCCCCTTGAGTACCTTGTTCCCCATTGGCCCTTTTTTCAATTATAAAGGAATTCCCAATACTATTCTAGCATGTCCAAAGGTCAGTTGTCAATCTCCTCTCTGGTCCAGATGGTGAATCTGGGAATCTTGAGGCAATGTTACAACTGCCTCATGTACACAGAAAACCCTCTCCTCCTCCCAACAAATTCCAACACATGTGAGAGATGCAACCATATAGCCAAACTGGAGGCTAAGCTCTCTCAACTCAGTACTGGTGTAACCAGTCAGGAGGAGAAGGAAACCACACTCACTACAATTCCAGTCTCACATAGACCTACCACGACAGCAAACCAAACACATAAACACACAAAAACATACTCGGAGGCTCTAAATAAAAATCTGCCTAAGCAGCAGAGACCTCCAAAGCAGACACCCAAGCAACCGCTACCCCAAAACAAAACACATGCAACACATAGCTCACAAAGCCAGTGTGCCGAACAGTCACACCCCTTAAGGCTAAACAACACACCTGATACACTTGTAATAGGTGACTCTATCGTCAGGCACACTGACGTCCCACTCACCAGGCTGAACAAGGAGAAGGTCATGGTGAGCTGCCTGTCGGGCTCTAGGATCTGCCACATAACACAAGCACTCAGGTCACTCCAAGGCAAGTACAAATATGACTCAGTCATTGACATGCTGGTGTGAATGACTTGAGATGTACCTCCCTGGACTACATGAAAAGAGACATAGAGGAGCTCTCTGAGCATGTAACCCAGGCCGGTATGACCCTGACCTTGAGTAGCATCTTACCCTCACCAAGAATGTTGCCACAATATGAAGACAAGATGATCAATTTCAACAATTGGCTTAAGCATTGGTGTCATTCAAAGGGGATCCAATGCCTGTCAGCCTGGGATGACATGCTCGACAAGCCACGATGCTTCACTAGGGACGGCTTGCACCTGTCACCCCTGTGCTTTTGGATATTGGCAAAGGCTCTTGCTACCCCCATAGTGCCTTTTTGAGGCAAGGCTCAAAAGACAAACCCACCTCCATAGGTATCACAAGGGATAAGAAACTAAGAGTAATGCTACTCAACGCCAGACGTCTAAACCTCAAGATGCACACACTCGAAACTCTCCTTAGCATGGAGAACATCGATATCTGTGCAGTAACAGAAACCTGGTTCAAGGCTCCCGAGAGCACCCCAGCACTACCAGGTTATACCTCATACCATGCTTTTCGGCCCCAAAACTTGAAACGAACCACAAAAGGAGGGGGAGTATCAATATTCGTCAAAGATACCCACACCTCCAGGTTGGTGGCACACCACGAAGCATCAGTGACTATCCATGTGCAACTAACAGTGGGTAAAACTGCCTTCCAGTTTATAGCCTGCTACAGACCACCCTCCCAAACCCAGGAACCCCACTCGGCCTTCCCGAGAACACTGGAAAATATGAAGGTCTCTCGAAACACCATTATATTGGGCGACGTCAACTACCCAAACATAGACTGGGAGCATTACTCTAGCTCCAACACCCTAGCCCAAAGGTTCCTACAATTTATAAACCCAAATGCTATGGAACAACTTGTTACCACTCCCACAAGAGGGGAAAACATACTGGACCTGATCATCACCAACATGGAGACTCTATGCTCCAGACCAGAAGTGTATTCCTCACTGGTAAGATCAGACCATAAACTAATCTCACTGGATATTCACATCCTGACCCCACCCCCTGCCCAGAAAACCACAGTGAGTGAAAAACTTCTTTAAAGCAAATTTCACACTCCTTAAAACCGAGGTGGAATCCTTCAAAGCCCCGGGGCCTGTGGAAAATATGGCCCAGACCGCAGAATCCTTTATAAATGCATTCTATGAACACCTTCAGGAATGCATGGATCATGCAATCCCAAATAAAATCAAGACCCAATCCTCCAAAGGCAGACGTCCTGTCTGGTGGACCCCAGCCATAAACAAATTATACAATAGAAGGAGGAAGCCACTACATGATAGAGCAAAATCTCAAAAAGGGAATGCATCTCTGATCAGTATTAGCAAAAAACTACGGGCACTCATAAAATCATCTAAGGCCAGCTTCGAGAGAAAAATTGCACAGGGCACTAAGGATAATCACAAGGCTTTCTTAGTTATGTTAGGAACCTGGGTGGGAATTCCCAGATATGCTCAGAATTAGTTCAAAATGACAAAAAATACACTGAACCCACAGACATTGCCAACATCCTAGCTGACAGGTTCAGCGCAAACTTCTCCCCCCCTCCCCACCAAAAGGGCAAATATCTATCACAATGGCCTTTTTCTGATGGCTAGGGTGCCAACTGTTAAAATGAAGATAGGAATTTGAAAAGGTTGGTTTTCTGTATATATTGGATTTGATTAAACCACTTTCCCTATCATAAGTTAACCTAACGTCCAAATAAGTGGTGGTCTCAAAGTTTATCTCGTGTGTGAATCTCAAAAACCATACTGTACTGTTGATATGTTTAATAAAGGCTTCTAATATATTCACATCACCTTCCCAAATGATGAAAATATCATCCAAAAAGCGCAAATACATTCTAATGTGCTTGTAAAACTCACTGGTGAAAATGTAATGTTCCTCCCAATATGCCATAATATAATTGGCATAAATAGGGGCACAAGCAGCCCCCATTGCCGCCCCAGTTTGTTGTTTAAAGTAATGTCCTTCAAAAAATAAATAATTATTTTTCAAAACGACTTCCATTAGTTTGACAAGAACATTAATTCTATCCTGCTCATACAAAACAGTTTCCAACAATTGTTCCTCCAACCACATTAAACCTGTCTCAGGTATGACAGTAAATAAATTACATACATCTATGGTTAGGAAACAATAATCATCTTTAAACTTAAATGCCTTCGATCTTTCCAAAAAATTCCAAGAGTCCTTAGTGATATGGGGAAAACTACTTATACCCGTTTTTAAGTGATGATCCAAAAATTGACTTATGAAACATGCTTTGCTTCTTTTACCATCAACAATAGGTCTGAACTGCACATTATTCAATCCTTTGTGTATTTTGGGTATACCGAAAATACCACTAACCACAGGATAAGCATTTACCATATATTTGTACTCAATTTCAGATACCTCCCCTTGATATAACATGTCCTCCAGAGATCAATATTTCTGTATGCTATATTAATCTCGTTTAAACTTACTTCAGTGTAAGTATCCTCCAAAAGCATTGACATCATAAGACTAATGTAGTCACAATTGTCTACGATCACCACACCATTACCCTTATCGGGCTTCATAATTCGAATATTCCCCATTTGACTCAAATTTTCCATTAATAAATACTCATCCTCTGTCATGTTACAGTATGTTTTTTGCTTTTGCCTTTTAAAATGCTGCCTTATATCAAATTCACACAATTTTTCAAGCATGGCCACCATAAAATTCAAAGGTGGGTTAAAAACGCTAGGTTTAGCCAACTTCTGATTATTATCCATATCATTACAATTGTCAGTGCGCTCAAACAAAACCTTAAGATTAATTTTTCTCGTAAATAATTTCAAATCAATAAGTGAATCAACAAGGTTTCCCCTCCTACAAGGAACAAAATTAAATCCCTTCGAAAAGAAATTAACATATTCAGCACCTAAAATAACACTAGAATAATTATATAGTTTAAAATCCCCCATACTGTTTACTGTTACAGTGGGGCTGATCAAAACCACATGACTAAAAGAACCTGCCGTATCACAATTTAAAACACCATAACCACACATATTGCTAACACTGGTGTGTTGCATACCATCCACATTCATTTCCTCGTCGGTATGTATGTCAAAACCTGCAAATGGCACGCCACTACTTTCCTGTTTGTTAAAATTGTGTCCTAATGTTTTAGTTATCACCCCACTACTGGTTCCATCTACAACATCATCCCCATCTATGGAATAACAAGGTGGTGAATGCATCGTCATAGAAACACCGATACAAGTATTTGGTGCCATACCAACATCTTCCTCTAAAATATTATATATACTTAAATTAAGCAATGCATTATCGTCAATCACTTCACTTGTATATGTTGGAGCATAAACATTTTCTTCACAATTAAACCCAGTATTAGCAGAAACATCCGGGCTAAAATGGTGCTCATCATCGCAAACACAAACTTCCCTAATACAGTTTTCCAATTGCTCAAATGTCACCTCAGGTATACTCATTTCATTATTAATGAAGGAATTTGAGACAGAAGAAATGTCAGTGTGCGTCAAGTCTTTAAAACTGAAATGCGATGATGTACTGCACAATAATACATCGGATTGAGTATCTGTTCCAGTTTGTATCCGACCAAAAGTACATTCTGTAATCTCAGTTAATTTTGGGCACTTATCGGTGGAAAAAGTTAAATCATCACTTACTAAACAGTCCCGTGAAGAACCGCTGCCTACTTTCGCGGTCTCCACCCACCTCTCTGAACACTGCTGGTGCCATGAAACCCCTTTGGGCGTGCCCCCATCTGAGCAATTTCGTCTCCCTCGTGTAGATGGTCTCTGTTCCGGATCCTCTCCGAACCCCTCACACCCTCCTCTATAGGGCTCCTGCTACCATAGTTGAAATTATTATAACCTTTGTGCTCCGCGGGCGAAATGACATCATCCATTTCCACGTTATTGTGAATACGTACATCCCTATTGGTGTTACCATGCTGACTATACAATTTCTTGGACTTCGGATATACGCTCCCGGTATGATAAATCTTAGTATCCCTTTGTATCTTCTTTAGTTTCTAATTATAGATAACATCACAACTGTGTTCTACATCGTGCACAATATTAATGTAATTTGTGTAATATTGGTCAAATAAGAGATCCTTGCTGATGTTCTCGTTGATGGACTCAAGTTCATCTAGCAAGGCTTCAATTTTAACCTTATTGTATTTAATCATAATCTCCATTATGTTCAAACCAGTTTTATTAAACAGTTCGTGCAGCTCTTTAATCATGTTGTCATTACCATCACACCCATTCGGGTATCTCCATACACGTAAACCTTTCGGCACCATACCAAGCTCTATGTTTTTGTTCAGGTAACTGTTTTCAAGCTGTGTTCTTTTAAGCTTGAATAGTCTGGTTTCAAACATTTTTAATGATTCATTCATAGATTTACCTTGTTTGTTTTTCGTCATGTTCCCAACATTACAATCACCATCTAAGGTAAAAAGATTAGCTTTCCAATGCTCACTATTAAAAGCATTGGGCTGATTGTCCACAGCATTAGAACGCATATTAGGTAGTTGCCCTTTAAGTGTGCCAGCTGTGTTGCTGGAATCAAGTTCAACTACAGTCGATGGATTAGGAGTAGCTTGGGTAAGTGGCAACCCCAAACTCCCCAAAAACAGAGTAACAAATGCTGTAGGTTCTCTGTCCATTAATGTTTTAATTAGAGCCGAATGCTCTTGTAATTGTTCATTGATCCGCTGCAATAAACAACCAACGTCAGCCGGGGAACCCTCGCTCTCCATGAAGACAAACATTATAACCAAAAGTAGTGCGTACACAACCAATGTAACCAAAAAACAAGGAAGATGAGGTCCAGCCGACAGAAGTTTATTCACAACATACAATACACCATACCATTGACCTAGGTTTCGTCCGAATACTCAGACTTCTTCAGAATGCCACGATACTGTTGCAAACCACTTAAATGGACAGTACAATCAATCAATGAATTAATTAACAATTCAATTAAGATTCAATTAAAACACTTAAAACATGACCAATACTATCAGACATTTAACTACCTTACAATATATATTATTATTAACATTATAAAATGAAAATGAAAAAATGAATTGCATTGTTTAAATAGAAAACTCACATCTATAAATTAAATACATTTAAATAAAAAATGTATATAATATAATTTAAATAAAAATATGTGTGTATATAGATGTATATATATACATGTATATATTTTATATTGAAACATAAATGTTATTAAAAGTGCAAAACTTCACATAAAATTAAATCTATGTATAAATACTTAAACCTAAATTATATTATTTAATTTATAGATGTGAGTTTTCTATTTAAACAATGCAATTCATTTTTTCATTTTCATTTTATAATGTTAATAATAATATATATTGTAAGGTAGTTAAATGTCTGATAGTATTGGTCATGTGTTAAGTGTTTTAATTGAATCTTAATTGAATTGTTAATTAATTCATTGATTGATTGTACTGTCTATTTAAGTGGTTTGTAACAGTATAGTGGCATTCTGAAGATGTTTGAGTATTCGGAAGAAACCTAGGTCAATGGTATGTTGTATTGTACGTTGTGAATAAACTTCTGTCGGCTGGACCTCGTCTTCCTTGGTTTTTGGTTACATTGGTTGTGTACGCACTACTTTTGGTTATATTGTTTGTCTTCATGGAGAGAGAGGGTTCCCCGGCTGAAGTTGGTTGTTTATTGCAGCGGATCAATGAACAATTACAAGAGCATTCGGCTCTAATTAAAACATTATTGGTCAGAGAACCTACAGCATTTGTTACTCCGTTTTTGGGGAGTTTGGGGTTGCCACTTACCCAAGCTACTCCTAATCCATCGACTGTAGTTGAACTTGATTCCAGCAACACAGCTGGCACACTTAAAGGGCAACTACCTAATATGCGTTCTAATGCTGTGGACAATCAGCCCAATGCTTTTAATAGTGAGCATTGGAAAGCTAATCTTTTTACCTTTGATGGTGATTGTAATGTTGGGAACCTGACGAAAAACAAACAAGGTAAATCTATGAATGAATCATTAAAAATGTTTGAAGCCAGACTGTTCAAGCTTAAAAGAACACAGCTTGAAAACAGTTACCTGAACAAAAACATAGAGCTTGGTATGGTGCCGAAAGGTTTACATGTATGGAGATACCCGAATGGGTGTGATGGTAATGACAACATGATTAAAGAGCTGCATGAACTGTTTAATAAAACTGGTTTGAACATAATGGAGATTATGATTAAATACAATAAGGTTAAAATTGAAGCCTTGCTAGATGAACTTGAGTCCATCAACGAGAACATCAGCAAGGATCTCTTATTTGACCAATATTACACAAATTACATTAATATTGTGCATGATGTAGAACACAGTTGTGATGTTATCTATAATAAGAAACTAAAGAAGATACAAAGGGATACTAAGATTTATCATACCGGAAGCGTATATCCGAAGTCCAAAAAATTGTCTAGTCGGCATGGTAACACCAATAGGGATGTACGTATTCACAATAACGTGGAAACGGATTATGTCATTTCGCCCACAGAGCATGAAGGTTATAATAATTTCAACTATGGTAGCAGGAGCCCTATAGAGGAGGGTGTGAGGGGTTCGGAGAGGATCCGGAACAGAGACCATCTACACGAGGGAGACGAAATTGCTCGGATGGGGGCACGCCCAAAGGGGTTTCATGGCACCAGCAGTGTTCAGAGAGGTGGGTGGAGACCGCGAAAGTAGGCAGCGGTTCTTCACGGGACTGTTTAGTAAGTGATGATTTAACTTTTTCCACCGATAAGTGCCCAAAATTAACTGAGATTACAGAATGTACTTTTGGTCGGATACAAACTGGAACAGATACTCAATCCGATGTATTATTGTGCAGTACATCATCGCATTTCAGTTTTAAAGACTTGACGCACACTGACATTTCTTCTGTCTCAAATTCCTTCATTAATAATGAAATGAGTATACCTGAGGTGACATTTGAGCAATTGGAAAACTGTATTAGGGAAGTTTGTGTTTGCGATGATGAGCACCATTTTAGCCCGGATGTTTCTGCTAATACTGGGTTTAATTGTGAAGAAAATGTTTATGCTCCAACATATACAAGTGAAGTGATTGACGATAATGCATTGCTTAATTTAAGTATATATAATATTTTAGAGGAAGATGTTGGTATGGCACCAAATACTTGTATCGGTGTTTCTATGACGATGCATTCACCACCTTGTTATTCCATAGATGGGGATGATGTTGTAGATGGAACCAGTAGTGGGGTGATAACTAAAACATTAGGACACAATTTTAACAAACAGGAAAGTAGTGGCGTGCCATTTGCAGGTTTTGACATACATACCGACGAGGAAATGAATGTGGATGGTATGCAACACACCAGTGTTAGCAATATGTGTGGTTATGGTGTTTTAAATTGTGATACGGCAGGTTCTTTTAGTCATGTGGTTTTGAGCAGCTCCACTGTAACAGTAAACAGTATGGGGGATTTTAAACTATATAATTATTCTAGTGTTATTTTAGGTGCTGAATATGTTAATTTCTTTTCAAAGGGATTTAATTTTGTTCCTTGTAGGAGGGGAAACCTTGTTGATTCACTTATTGATTTGAAATTATTTACGAGAAAAATTAATCTTAAGGTTTTGTTTGAGCACACTGACAATTGTAATGATATGGGTAATAATCAGAAGTTGGCTAAACCTAGCGTTTTTAACCCGCCTTTGAATTTTATGGTGGCCATGTTTGAAAAATTGTGTGAATTTGATATAAGGCAGCATTTTAAAAGGCAAAAGCAAAAACATACTGTAACATGACAGAGGATGAGTATTTATTAATGGAAAATTTGAGTCAAATGGGGAATATTCGAATTATGAAGCCCGATAAGGGTAATGGTGTGGTGATCGTAGACAATTGTGACTACATTAGTCTTATGATGTCAATGCTTTTGGAGGATACTTACACTGAAGTAAGTTTAAATGAGATTAATATAGCATACAGAAATATTGATCTCTGTTTGGAGGACATGTTATATCAGGGGGAGGTATCTGAAATTGAGTACAAATATATGGTAAATGCTTATCCTGTGGTTAGTGGTATTTTCGGTATACCCAAAATACACAAAGGATTGAATAATGTGCAGTTGAGACCTATTGTTGATGGTAAAAGAAGCAAAGCATGTTTCATAAGTCAATTTTTGGATCACCACTTAAAAACAGGTATAAGTAGTTTTCCAGATATCACTAAGGACTCTTGGAATTTTTTGGAAAGATTGAAGGCATTTAAGTTTAAAGATGATTATTGTTTCCTAACCATAGATGTATGTAATTTATTTACTGTCATACCGCATGAGACAGGTTTAATGTGGTTGGAGGAACAATTGTTGGAAACTGGTTTGTATGAGCAGGATAGAATTAATGTTCTTGTCAAACTAATGGAAGTCGTTTTGAAAAATAATTATTTATTTTTTGAAGGACATTACTTTAAACAACAAACTGGGGTGGCAATGGGGGCTGCTTGTGCCCCTATTTATGCCAATTATATTATGGCATATTGGGAGGAACATTACATTTTCACCAGTGGGTTTTACAAGCACATTAGAATGTATTCGTGCTTTTTGGATGATATTTTCATCATTTGGGAAGGTGATGTGAATATATTAGAAGCCTTTATTAAACACATCAACAGTACAGTATGGTTTTTGAGATTCACACACAAGATAAACTTTGAGACCACCACTTATTTGGACTTTAGATTAACTTATGATAGGGTAAGTGGTTTAATCAAATCCAATATATGCAGAAAACCAACCTTTTCGAATTCCTATCTTCATTTTAACAGTTGGCACCCTAGCCATCAGAAAAAGGCCATTGTGAAGGGCCAAATGGTTAGGGCTGCCAGGATGGTTAGTGATGATAGGGAATTCATGGATGAGTTGAATTTTATGATTTCATTATTTCTGAATAGAGGGTATCCTGAAAAATTATGTTTGGATTTGTTTCAGGAAATAACACATAAAAGGGAAATAGGTGTGTTCCAAGCTATCTTAAAATTTGACAACAATTTGAATAATCCTGTAGGTAATTTTTTGGTAAGGTCAACCTTTCTGGCAAAGTCATCCTTATTGTTTATTTCAACATACAATGGTGATTCTGATGAGATTAGGAAAATTGTCAACAGGAATTGGGGTATTTTGAAATTGGATAAGGATCTGGCCCCCCAATTTGACAGTAAATTGAGTTATGTATACAAGAAAGATTTATCATTTAAAGATATGTTTGAAATGAATGTATGGGGAAGGGGGCTCACATGTAATAGACCAATAGGCAATTTCAAATGTAGAAGGTGTTCCACGTGTCCCTATATTTTTCCTACTGGTAACAGCCTCGTGATCAATCATTGTTATATTTCTATATTGGGTCATTTTGATTGTTACACCAAAAATGTGGTTTATCTTGCTTTATGTCAAGAATGTAACGCCTTTTATATAGGCAAAACAAGTAGGCATTTTAGGGAAAGGATAAGGGAGCACCTGTTGGATGTTAGACACCTTAAAACCACCAATGCTCTTGCCAGGCATTTGGTTGACCATTCTGATCATAGCTTTAAATTCTGTATACTGAAACAGATAAAGGTAGATCAACAAGGTAGGATTACGGATACACATTTGGATATTTGTGAATTAAAATGGCAGCTTAGATTAAATGCACACAATTATCCTGGATTAAATGAGTATAGTACTGTCAAGCCTATACTCAAGTTAAGGAACATTACAGATATTAAATAATATTATTTAGGTTTAAGTATTTATACATAGATTTAATTTTATGTGAAGTTTTGCACTTTTAATAACATTTATGTTTCAATATAAAAGATATACGTGTATATATATATACATCTATATACACTCATATTTTTATTTAAATTATATTATATACATTTTTTTTATTTAAATGTATTTAATTTATAGCTGTGAGTTTTCTATTTAAACAATGCAATTCATTTTTTCATTTTCATTTTATAATGTTAATAATAATATATATTGTAAGGTAGTTAAATGTCTAATAGTATTGGTCATGTTTTAAGTGTTTTAATTGAATCTTAACTGAATTGTTAATTAATTCATTGATTGATTGTACTTGGTTTGTAACAGTATCATGGCATTCTGAAGAAGTCTGAGTATTCGGACGAAACCTAGGTCAATGGTATGGTGTATTGTATGTTGTGAATAAACTTCTGTTGGCTGGACCTCGTCTTCCTTGTTTTTTGGTTACATTGGTTATGTACGCACTACTTTTGTTTACATTGTTGTATTGAACCTTCTACTGACTCATTATTACTCCATACTGGGTGGGACCATGTTAGAAATCGGTACAAATTTAATGGTTTTAAATTTAATGTGAAAAAATGTAGCATAGTTCATTTTGGTAAACAAAACATGGTCACATACCATATAAGTGAAGCACTCTTCCAGTCAGACAGTATCATAGGGGATCTAGGCACTCTTGCTGATGAATTGAAAGCCTTCCATCTGGCTCATCAAATTTCCAAAGGCATCTCCACAAGATCCAGTGAAGTCTTAACTCCCATTTACTCATATCTCAATCAATTACTGACTGTAATGCATGTTTGTGAATGTATGTGCCTAAACAAATCACTCAGTTTGTGAGACCAAAGAGATTCATAACTAAAAATATCAGTGGCCTCAAAAATCATAGTTATGAGGATAGACTGACAGCCTTCTCTCTGTACTCAGACTCCTACTCCTCTGTCGACATCTGTGTCTACCCTTTGAGCCAGGAAAGATCCAACCATCTTTGACCTACTATTCTTTCAAAGAAAATGCTACCTACCACAAATGACTGGTTAAAGGAATGAAACCTTCATAAACAGATAAATAAGACTTATTTACACATTATATTTATATCCCATTGTATGCCTCACCTTTGCAACAAACTTTCATTACATGCCAAGCAGATTAGAACCCTTTTCACCTTCAAGGTAAACCTAGATAACTGGATGAGCAACCTCAAATTCTTTCCTGGTCTATCTTGTCTTGCCCTCCTTGAGGCTGGAGTGAACTTTTAAATATAGGTTTTTGGCTAGGCTTATAATGGTCTGTAGACTGATTTCATAGTACCAACCTGTGAGCCTATAATTCTACTTGAAGAAAACTCCATCATAAGCAAATAACATATTTGCCCCCAGTTTGTGAAGTCTACATCCCCAAAATAGGATGTGTGCACATCTGATAAATGCAGCATTTCCCAGCACCAACAAAGTATATTCAAGCCATTTGAGTAGCCTGAACTGAGATCTAGTTTCAGTGGCATTGACAAGGTTAGAGTGCACCCATGCAGTAATGATTTGGATATATTTACCAATGCAATGTGAAAAATTATTTATGATACTTTGTCCTTCAGAGAAGTATGACACCTGCATTCAGACTTCCACTCTCTATTTTGGATGAAACAAGTTTCCAGTATATGTGTAAATGACATCAAGGGATTTCATTCCAAAATTTTTCCACAGTCCTAAACATTATATCATGTTTTAAATGTTCTGATCTGATTTTAAATCATACTGTTGTTGCCTACATATATGACAGATTGTCCAGAGCTTGACTTCTCTCAGTTCATCTTCACCATTTCAAAGATTCATGGTCATTTGTTTTCTGTGTCAGATTTAATACATGTTTTCATATTAATGTTGCTATAAGATTATTAACATTCAGCTACTTGGTGTTCCGAACTGAAAGCAAGATAAAAATATAAAACATTACCAGTTTTGATTTAATACCACCACTTTTTGGTTTATATTTTTTAACCAATGCACTGGAATTGCTTAGGTTAGCTGACATGTTTAAAAGTCTCACGGCTACATAAATTTGTTGTAAAGTTTATAATCTACTGACACTGGAGAAGCTTGACTGCCATTAACCTGTGTTGCTATTCTATGTTGCCTTTATAGTTTACAGGGTTGTCTTTGAATATTGTGAGGTGCTTAACTTTATTATAAGAAGCAATTTATAACTTGACAGTTACTGGGTAATGACTCTGTCCCATTTTCTCAAAAGGTCACTGGTTTTACTTTTTTCTACATTCACAGTGTAAACCTTCTGATAGAAGTGGACCAAGAACAGATCCCCTTTAAGAAGCCTGCATGGACAAAATCAAACAGCTCCAAAAGGCTATTAGTATAGTTTATTTTTTCTGGCACCTGTTTTTTTCTGAATTTTCTCAAGTTGAATCAAGTGGCCTTTTTTTAATTGTAGAATACAGTACTATATTCTATAATTGACCTGACAGAAGCTGTATGTAGGGGCACAATGACTTTTTGCAGTTTATTGACTATGCCCTTGAGTATAAGGTGTGTTACAGAATTAGCCTTTATGACTTTCATTTCAACTCATGCAACAAAGCTTAATGTATTGCTGGTAGTGATCGCTAGATCTTTTATTACACTGTAGGTCTTTTGCTACATTGTTTGATTTGACTGTTTTCCCACTAATTTTATACTGAATTTGATAGCACTACATTTGGTGTCAGTGACTGTGATATCATCATTAATGCAAACATTTCTTTTGTTTAAACCACCTTGGAATATTTTCATCCTTAATAGAGGTAATTATAACACAGAGTTTGAAGTTGTCAGCATTTTCAGTTTATCACCTTTAATTATATCCAGAAAAACTGAACAAATCAAAGTGGTTAGAGGACTATGCCCAGAAAAATGCCACTGGACACTTCAGTAGACTTAGATAGGTCACCTGCTTTTCTTGTTTTCTTAGTTTTTTCCTTGAAGCAATTATTTACCCTATGAATTGCATAACTGTTAGTGCTGAATTAAATTTGTTTATCTATAAGGAATCTGTGAGGAACAGTATCAAATCCTGTTGCAAGATTTAAGTATTTAAGTATTCAGACTGTATGATCAGTCCCCTGTCCACAAGCAATGTCATTGCTTCATAAATGTCCACTCAATTAAATAGTGAGGACCTGTTCTCAGCAAAATTACTGTGTTTCAAATCTCTTAACAAAAGACTACCAGTGTCTTTTAGGCTAAATTTGTTTACTACCCGACTGATCAGTCTGCATTTGCAAAGGTTTGATATTTTATTTCTTTTATGTATGGGGACCACTACAGTTTGACTACTGCAGTCTAGTTATAAGCCATTTATCAGAAAGAACACACACTGATTTTAGATGCTGATTCCTTGTATTATATAGGAAGATGCCAGTTATATTGTAAGGGCTCATGGAGATGATATTCTTACTATTTTTAATGTAATGGTTATTTCATCTCCTATTTTGAGGAGTTATCCTTAGTGTGAAGGATATAATATGTATACCACTGGATGCTTTGAAGATTGCACATAAATTTCTTTCACACTGTCTGCTATTAATCAAGGAGCAGATATTACTTAATTTTTACTGATATATATATATATATATATATATATATATATATATATATATATATATATATTGTTTCACACTTTAGATTTAGATTAGTCTGTTACTGCTGCATAAACTTAATTTCATCTTAATGTTCTCAGAGGACTAAAGCAAGAAAAGAATATATTAATACCATTCTCCAGTGCAGAAATGACCAATGCCTTCAAGGAGTGATGAGTTTTACCCAAGTATTGTTCCAGGATATATGAATAGCTTGGGGGCCAAAGGAGCTATGGGAGACAAATAGGCACATGCAGTAAGGGGAACAAAAAGCATTCTCATAGTGCTAGTGTTGTCTGTAAAATGACTTGTATTCCATTCAAGCTGCAACATCATTAACACATTCATCTTAAATACATTATCAATAATAACTTAACACAACAATTTACCATCCACACTGTCCCTAATATACTAGTACAAAACCTACTGTCTAAGCCAAAAGCCTGTCTTTGTTGTCCTGATGGAATCCCTTTTAAATATCTTCAACTTGCAGCTAAAACCATTACCTATCTAAACACAATGTTATAAATAGATCTATCCAAGCAAAATGTGCTGCTTCCTTATGGAAACAGTCCTACATCACTCCTATTTTTAGAGAGGTACGGGATAAGAGCCTGTCAGATGATACATACATCGCAATACTATCACCTATCCCCTATTTCTAAAAACCTAGAAAAATGTATAAACAAATGAGTACTAGATTGCTTCATTAAAATAATATTCTCTCTCTCTCTCCTGCCAACTTAACATGATTTCTGACATGGCCATAGGATCACCTCCATGATCCTATCCTTTCTAAATGCAATAAATACCCAAATAAATCAAATTTTCATCACCACATAAATCTTTTTAGATCTATCAAGTGCATTTGATACCATGACATATAAACAAATATTCAATAGGCTCTCAACTCCAGACCTCAGCCCCTCTACCTTAAACTGGTTTAAAAACTCCTGGCATAACTTATCTGTCAAGTGGAAAGCTACCTAGCTACATTCTTCTCCCACTCCTTAGGCAACCTTCAAGGTTCCATCCTTGGCCCTGTACTGCTCAATATATTCATCAACAATGTGTATAAAATAACTGAAAACAGTGCCATAATACATACTGATGCTTCCACCTTAATTTGATTTGCTACCTCATCCCCAAGCCTATAAGACATAGCACAACTCACATTTACCAACTTAAAAAATGGGCTGACTAACCCTCAACTAATGCTTAATGCCAAAAAAAAATGCTTTTTACTGCTTTCATAGGTTCATAGGCATACACTAGGCTAATGATCATCAGAGTCTTTATAAGCCTAGCCATGCAACTCAAACCAATAGTGTTCCTATGTATCATTGGTGCTTAATAGGAGCATGCTAGTTAAGAAGTTTCTAGAGGTTATTATAGCAATAATGCCTGGGTGTGGGTAATGCTGGATTTACCCACGGTTGGTGTGGTTTGGTCACGAGGGTGAAGCCCGAGTGGCCAAACAAAGCCAACCGTGGGTAAATCCAGCATTACCCACACCTAGAAGTGGGTTATTGCTATTATACAATGACATTATTTAAGAAAAAAAATAATTACTTTTCTTAAATAATGGCATTGTATAATGCCTCCTTGCTGCCCTTCCACAGCTGTCTGGTATTCTGCGGCAGTTCTGATGTACTGCACATGCGTTTGCCTACGCAGTACATCAGACCTGTGGGCTAAAGCAATGGAGAAAGCAAGATCTCCGTTGCTTTTTACAAACTGTTTTGCTATGTTAAATGGGTTTAACATAGCGAGACAGCTTTAAAAAAAGCAGCGGAGAATCTTCGTTGCATTTTTTAAAGCTGTCTCGCTATGTTAAACCCATTTAACATAGCGAGACAGTTTAAAAAAAAAACAACGGAGAAAGCAAGATCTCCGTTGCTTTTTACAAACTGTCTCGCTATGTTAAAGGACTTTAACATAGTGAGACAGTTTTTAAAAAAAGTTGGGTTTTTTTAAAGCTGACTCACTATGTTAAACTCGTTTAACATAGCAAGACAGTGTGAAGCAACGGAGATCTTGTGTTCTCCATTTCTGAAAAAAAAGTTATACTAATGGAAAAAGTCCGGGCGACCGGACCTTTTTCCATTACTATAACTCTGATTTACAATGTGCATGCTGACCAATCAGCATGCACGTTTTTGAATATTAATGGGGGGGTCATTGTATAATGAGGGTGTTAGCTTGAGTATTACTTTCTGCCTCTGTCTATCACAGTCATGGAGGCTAGACCTGGGGTGAATTTCCAATTTCCCATCCGTTGGTCAAGGTTACTCTTAAATAGATTATTCCATATATTCCCCTTTTTCCCTTTTTTCTTTTACATATACTTACACATCTTTATAATATTCTTAAGATGTTTTTATTTTGTGATTGGAATTTTTAATATAATTTCAAGTTGCACGATTTTACACATCTAGGTTATGGTTTATCTAAAAACTTTCAACCATTGACACTAAACACCTAATTAATTAATAAACTAATATTTAAACAAGCTCCACAAGTAATATCCTATAGAGTTTGCTGTTTTTAGGTAGTTTTATTCTATATGTATTTAAGCTAACATACTTCTTTACCATTAATAGATATTATTTCATAACAGTCCCATAGTTCCCTTTATCAGTGTTCTTCAGAATCTGTTTTTTAAGGTTCCATGCCAAATCGGAGTAGCATTAGCTTTATCGTACACTCATAAACAGACCCTTAGCTTCAATTAATGATAGAAACTATGATTTTTTAACAGTTTTGGTCTAGTGAGCTTTATGTGATTTTTTGAGTCGGGTTATTGTGGTTCTCCAGTAGCGTTATAAGTTTTTAACAGCGTTAAGTGATTCTATGATGACACTGCACATTGCTGTTTATTTAGTGTACAATAGCTACTGTTTAGTGAAACTCTTATGAAAAGAGATATTAGAGAGCTATATGATATTTATTTATTGCACATGAATTGTCATTTCACTATTGATTTTTTCTACCACGCACACGCACTTTATTAGATGCATTGTTTTTTATATGGTTGTTTTTAGGTAGTGGTTCAATTTTTGTATAATTCTTGCGTTTAGTTTTTATTATTATGAGATATTATAATCTCTTACCATTGTATTGTGTTTTAAAATAGCTTAGCATGTCCTTGCATCTGGTTTTAAGAATAATGCTGCTGCTATAACAGCAGGAAATGTTTTTAACGGTCTCATTGAGCAAGCAGCTATTGCTTGAGACAATCATTTTCACATCTTGATTAATTAATTAAGATACTAATTGCTTAATGGACGATTAGAAGCACTATATAAGGTTTGCTCTATTTTATGTGAATTAGATCTGAAGAAGCGTACAGTGTGTACGAGAAAGCGCTCATCTTCCCTGTTCTTTGTACCAATAAAGACGAATTTTGTTGCTGCATCATCGTGGTGTTCCTCATCCTTGTTTTTTCAATACTTTTGCCTACTTATATTTTGGAGGTGAGGATCTTTGGAGGTTTATTGCTGGGATTGTGATACACACGTTACTCTTAAATAGGGTTGGAGATGGACTCTGCTTCAAATGGATGGGCAGGCTGTTCCCAAGGATCCTCTGCGAGACATCTCTCTCTCACCAACAAATCTTATTTATGTCAGAGGCAGAATTTAAATCCTTGGATGTAGCAGCTCTGATGCTGTTCATTTGCCTATGTGCAAAACGTCCATCAGAAATGGATCCAAGGATGCCTTGTATACCAGGTATAGATTGCCTCTCAGCAACCTGGAAGAGGCCAAGTATAGAGATAGGGCTTTAAGGCAATCTGTATAAGACAATGTGAAATCTCATCTGAATATCTTCAACTTGCAGATAAAAACTTTGTCTATCCAACTGCAATGCTATAAATAGATCTATCCAAAAACAATACATTGCTTATTTATGGAAGCAATCCTATATTACTCCTATTTGTAAAGAGGTACAAGATAAAAGCTTCTCAAATAATACACACATAATAATACTATCCCCTGTCCCCTTTTTCTAAAATCCTAGAAATATGTGTAAACATATGAGCACTAGGTTACCTCACTAAAAGTAATATTCTTTGAATAGTGCCATTTCTTTTCACTGAATCACAAAACATTCTAGAAATAATTTTTACTTCAAAAACACTTGAACAAGTAGTAAAATATGATCTTTACGTCAGCTATGTCATATATAAAACTAACCAAAATGTTCAAGTTTACTATAGTATTTATTTCCTAAGCACTTTATATGAAAACCATTACTCAAACAACGCAAAACAAATTAAAACCACATAATAAAAAATATCTGAAAAATATACAATAATTTGGTGAGAACAAATCTAGCTAAGCAAACGCTGTTTGCTAAAACACTGATATACTAAATATACAAAGTTACATAGAACAGTGTGGTAACTTTGTAAATGGTGCTAACTAACCACCAAATAAACTTAAACCAATACAGAGTCTAAGCCAGCAACAATACAGTATCCCTTCCACAGTAACAAACCAACAGATTTTGGCAAGCACATCTTAGCTCTTGAATTTCATTAACTGCAATAAATTATACTAAAAAGCAAAATACCAAATATTGCAAAGATTGCTAATAACAGTTAAAGTTCAATGACCATAATATTAGCATCTTGCAATCTAAACACAAGATTCTTCAATGAAAATCGTCAAGGCAAGCCTCACAAAAGCTTGGCTCGTTGTACAAAATCAGTTGTTTCTTACCCCACAAGCCCAATACCATTCCACCCAAACCCTACTCCTTCCCTCCCTCATAGTAGGCAATATTCAGAAAACACTCATAAAAACAAGTTTGCCACAAAACTACCCAACAAAATCCATCACTGTTTTGCACTGCAACAAGAACTATCATTAAAACTAGAGCATACGCCAAACAAATGAACTAAAACCTCAGACCTACCCAATACATATGCCCAGCCAGGCAGCTGCAATCCCAACAACATCAAGCTATCAGAAACAAAGCATATACTCATTGTTGCACCTCCCGTTACTCTTTCTATGTATCTACATCTTCGGAATTCTCTTCTTCCAGACTTAAGAGAAGAATCAAGTCCATAACTCTTCAACAGCAACTAAAGACACATTTATCCTTTTCATGGACAGGCTCCTGCAATAAATGAAAATCAGCTAACACCTTTCTTTGTACCTACACTTACCACCCAACTCACACTCCTTCCTAATTTCTAGTCACTAATTTTTCACCTCACAGCAATTTCTTATTACTTTACTTACATTTTTGTCTACCTCCTATCCTCTGCTCTTTATTTTCATTCAAACAGTACTTCTACCTCTCTCTTCTCCCTTCCTCCTTCTCTTGCCTCCTGACTGTCTGCCACCTTTCATGGCAAAATGTACATAATATATTCCAGTTGCATACAATTGATTCTAAACATTGATTTATCACTGTTATATAATAGTTTCTTTGTCGTATTTTTCATTTAAACTTCCCATTGTTCCTTGGAGCTTTTTTCACTGGGACTTTAATGAAAAGGAGTTTTGGCTCAACTTCAGTATCTTAGTAAGCAAAATAAATGAATAAATAAAATATATCGATCTCATTCATACAGAATAGTGTCCATTTTTTTCAACAAGGATTGCTACATTTGGTAACAAATGCTGCAAGTTAATAAAACAGCAGAAAGAAGAAAAGCACCATTTTTAAGTTCTGCATATTACTTAGGCACACCACAAACAATGCCTCAAAATACAGAAACACATGATATTATGTAGTTTTTATAGTGAACTTATTGGAGAACTGACTAAAGGGGTAACACTAGATACTAGTGATTACAGTGGAAATGGCTTATACTTAAATAAGGAAGTCAATAAATATTTGTATTTAACCTATTTCTTCTAAATAATGTTTACTGCTGAGGACTGGAGAAATAATTTGAGACTTAATGTCCCTTTCTATAAACACTGGAGGCTTCACAATGGTGAATGAGTAAAGACACCACAGTGACACCTTCAAACAAGAGCAACAGGGGAGCTTAGATATTGTTATAAGCCTGTCAGAAACATTTCTTTCATATTGATTGCCAACATTATGAGAGTTTTAGAGAAACTTAAATCTTAGCATACCTGAAGATATTAATCACTGGAATCCTTCGGCAAAACAAATGATCATCCATCACAAATGTGGCTAACATCTTGGCACAATAAACAAAAGGCATAAAATGATGTATTACATAGTATCCATCATTTTTATTATACCTTTTTGGAAATGGTTGTTAAAAAAATCTTCTTTTATACTGCTTCATTTATCTGACAAAAATCATCAGTCTGTCATGAATAGTGAAAATATGACCCTCGGATATTATGGAATTGTCAGTATATTCTTAAGCTGTCAAAAAAGTACATTTTGGTATTGAAATATAGCAAGACTTGGCATTTATGCATCACATCACATCACATGCTATCCATGGTAAGCATTCTTCCTTTCTGAAACTGTAGTCAAAATGAAAAATAAGGTGCATGAAGAATAAAGTAGTGCATATTTTGGTGTATGAAAGAGGAACATGGGAAAAATTAATTTAGGAATTTGCAGACTCTGTCTGTTTAAAATATATTTTATGAAATCAAGCATATAATACACTTAACTTGGCATTTTAAGATAATATCTGTAAGCGCCATAGCTGTAAGCACCATAGCAAAGCCGCGGGGGTACAGCGGTAGCGTTGTTGCCTCACAGCAAGAGATTCTCCTGTTCGATTCACGGCTGGAGTGCCTTCTGTGTGGAGTTTGCATGTCCTCCCTGTGGTTGAGTGATCTCCGAAAGACATGCATGAATGGACGTGCCTTCGCTGAAGGTTGGGCGTCGGGCTGGCAACTCAGCACCATAAAAAAAATCTACTGCCAATCATTAGCGGACCGGAGTTCCGCTGTGGTGACCCCTAACCGGGAAAAGTCAAACATCTGTAAGCATCATAGCGCAGCTGTGTATATAGTCCCTAATCCTCCACCTATATGATTGCACTTGGTCTCTCTATATATTTATTTTTACTACACAACATAGGGGGAATTATAGCATACTAGAATAAAAAAAATAAAGTGCTTTCTTTTCTGGTACATGGATAAGCAAGATAAAAATAAAGCATACCGACTGTTAATCAACATGACTGCATGATTTTTCTTGGGTTTATAGCAACAAATATATTAGAAACAAAGAATCAGATATCAATATCAAATGACTACAATTAAAAATAAATCATAAACAGTCCCTATTATAGTTCATTATATCTATCATACTGTTATGAGAAAGCTGGACAACAATAAACTTTCTCCCATGCTATCCAAGCAATTACAAGATTATAGGGTCTATTTATGTAAATGTCTAAAATTTATTAAAATAATTTTAAGTGAGGGATTAGAAAACTGAAATAAAACAAAAATCTGATAATAATTTACTTGTAAGATTTTGGTAGCTAGGTAGGTTGCATTTGTCCAAGGACATGATTTGAGAAACTCATGACACATATAGCTGCCGAATGGACTATACAGCAGAATATACATTATTTTACTTAATAAGTCTGATGTATGATAAATAATATTCATAATATTGAATGGTTAGAGATCTGCCTACATAAATATGCCATAGTTTATATTGCAAGTCAGTGCGGCAAGCTAATTTCTAAACATAAGGAAGTTGCTAGTCAATATAACATTTGTGCAGTAAGCACATTACATATCTAGGCAGAACTGTTAAAAGATGTGTTAATTAGAAGTCATATACAATATTACTAGATAAATAGAAAAGCTGAGTTTCATAAAAGTCAGTCGGTTCAAACAGAACTGTAAGGGCTTTGTTAATGCAGTAGGTAGCTCATCAGTCTCATAATCTGAAGGGCATGAGTTTGGTCCTCACATGGGGCAAAAAGCTTTTTTCCACCATAGTCTAGTGGAAAGGCACTGTACTCCAAAGAATAGATACTTGCATTCGAGAACATTGGGCCCAAATTATTCTTTCATTGTCTGACAGTTACAGCAGAGGACTAAAGCTCTCTGCTGTTAATGAGTTGCTTCTTGTTTCCAGGGTTGTTGTTGTCTTTCGGCTTTTCCCAGTTAGGGGTCGCCACAGCAGAACTCCAGTCCGCTAATGATTGGCAGTAGATTTTCACAAACGCCGAGGTGCCAGCTCAATGTTCAACCTTCAACTAAGGCATACCTATTTACGCATGTCTTTCGAACACCCACCCAACCGTGGGGAGGGCATGCAGACTCCACACAGAAGGCACTCCCCGGGTACAGACTATAATTCCTACCGCCTACATTTGAGAGGAGGGAGCTGGTAGAATGGTTAAGGTGTTTACCCCACAGACACAAGGTACAGGATTTGATTCTTACATTTAAGGCAAACTGGCTAGGTTTAAAATAACTGACAATGCAGCTAGCCTTGTACTTACTTATAAACCTGTAAGCAAATGTCTGAAAATGAGAAATAGCCATCTATATGAACAAAATGAAGGGTGAGGGCACTATCTGTTAGCAGAAATATCAATAATTTGAAAGTAGAAGGAAAAGAATATTCTTAACATTTGGAATACATAGAACAGATTGTTTTCTAAAAAGAATAGTAGAGAAATATACTGGTGAAAGAGGAAAGCTGAAATGTAGATGTACAGAGTGTTTGAGGAGAAGATGTCGTGGATAGTAGTGAATATGAAAGGGGAGAAATACTATCAGTATTTGAATGAAAATTGCAGATAAAAATGATTAATCAAATCTAAAGGTGAAGAAAAGGATTACAGCTAATGGGACAGTAGGGACAAGAAGGAAGGATAAAGTTATGCTACATACAATTAATGAATTTGGTAATAGTAATGGTAGTGATGGTTAGACAAAATGAGCCATAATAGTATCACTTGTTAAGAAGCTGTTTAATGATCCAGATGCAAACAAGGTTTGGAAAGGACAGGATACAGTTTAATACTGTGTCACATTATAGTCATGCCATAATGTATTCAGGATTGCTCATCAAATAGGTAATATTTGAACTCTGATCTACATGTAGAGTGTGTCTGTTTTGGATATTGGCAAGGAAAGATACTGATTAGCAGCAGTTGTTCTAGTATATTTTCAGTGCACATGCAACATATTTTAATATGATTGTATTGTGCAGTTATTTTATCTTTGTACACTACGTACTTTACTGTCCATTGACTTTTAATGGGTATATTATTATGGTTGTATTTTGTTAGCAACTATATTCTTGACCTGTCTGCCTTGTGCCTAGGTCATGACATTTCTGGCTGCTTCTGCTAACAAGTGGGTACAGGAATGAAGATCTCTAATAGATTCATATCCTGTTATGAATCTGGTAAACTTCCCACAGGTGGCAAGTTGCAGTGTTTTATAGAGTGCACTAAGCTGTTTGTACTTTGTCCTGGGGGATAAGATTGAGAAGCATAGTATTGTACGAACATTATAGTAGTAGGTAGAAATAGTGATTTGTAGCAAACAGGGCTAATTGGTGATACATCATCTCCAGGCTAGGGACATTGGCATTGTTATAATTATTTCAGGTGGTCCTAACAAAATACAGGAATGGGTTGAATATTGTTCTGGTTGTTGCTACTTCAGTTTCAGTAGCCAGGAATCTTTTGTGTCAGAAGAAATATACTGATGTTTTAATGAGTTTTGATAACAATGACAAGATTGATATGTATAACAAAGGTACTACCTGAGGTGTAAGCCTATGTACACTTTGAGAGCACTTATTTGTTCACCTTTCATACTTTTGAAGCTTGAAGAGTTTAGGCCTCTTAACTAAGACTGTCTTACAATCAGAAAAGTACCACTTTTATTTTTTGGGCATGTAACACTAGACAAGATGATTTTAGGTTAGCTACTGCTCGAGCTGAGGTAAGACACTTTGAAGTTCATATTATGCTGTCATAGCAAACTTGTTTGAAGCAGCACTGTGTTGCCAAATTGCCATAGTGTTAGAGCACCTGATGAGCTTATCTGGTAAACAGATGTAGACCCAGAAGAGATCCCTTGTTTACTGCATATCTGTTATCCACTTACTCATATGAGGGTTAGCAATGTGTATATTTTTGTCTTCTGCATGCAAAGTAGTTAAAAAAGAATCAGAAAATAAGGACATCCAGTCCTATAGATTTCACTTTATTTTATGGGGTATCGTGGACTGCTTATTTATTTATTTGCCAACTGTTTGTATGTCTGATTGTTAATTGGAAAGGTCATATGGACAAAGTCTCCAAATCGAGACATGATAAAATCAGTAAGCTATGGACAGTAGTATTGCTGGAACTAAATTCATCCTCAAGTGTTGGTTAAGTACCTTCATGAGGTGGACCCTGTTATTACAAAATCTCACCAAAATGACAGTGATATAATGACTGTATATGTAGGCCTGGAACTCCTTATCTGTATCCATCAGGTCAATACCCTCCCTCCCATTTTTCAAAACCACTCTGAAAGATTTCCTAGCTAAAATATGTCTCTGTTCTTGCTCAAAATCTGGATAAGCTGTACCCCTAAATGTGAACAAGTACCTTTTCATTCCTTATACCTCTTTACTCTCCCTTCCTCACTTAATTCCTTACTTCTATCAAAATTTCTTCCCTATTTTTCTCAATAAGTATACCGTAAAGTTGTTTTTTCTTCACTTTATATTGCAATTCCTGTGTGTATTAGACTAACTTACCTTTAATTTCTCTACAAACTGCCTAAAATTTCTCTAAATACTAAATTATTGTCATATAACTTGTATTGATTCTTAACCAATGTCTTTATATTATGTCTAATTTGTTATGATTATTTAAACTGCAGATGTTTTGTTTTATTTTTGAAGAGTGTAAAATTATTGTTCTTAAAATATTTTGCAATAATTTGGAGCTTTTCTCCCCAGGCCTCTGCTAAAAATGGGCCTCTACCCAGTCGGACTTTAAATAAATGAATAAATAAACATAGCATATATAATGGACAGAAGTAGGTTAAACAATAAAAATGACAGCTGGGTGCATAAGTCCCAATATAAAAAAGTGCCCAATCCTGGTAGGGGTACTCATGTCAGGAATGGAAAAAATGACAGTGTTAAATCCTCAAGGTACATGAAAACATTCCTACAAAGGGAAAGGGGTCCAAATGGAGAGATGAAAAGTCAGCAAGCAAAGGAGAGTAGTAGTGCTGAAATTGAATTCATCCTCAAGTCTTGGTGAGTACCTTCACGAGGTGGACCCTGTTTTTCACAAAATCTCACCAAGGCGACACCAATATATAGACTGTATTTATATAGCATATATCATGGACAGAAGTAGGTCAAAAATTAAAAAAAGAAAGCTGGGTGTACAAGTCCCAGGATAAAAAAGTGCCCAATCCTGGTAGGCGCACTGGTGCCAGGACTGGAAAAAAATGACAGTGTAGAATCCTCAAAATACAGAAACATTCCTACAGTGGTGCCAGGCCAGGCCCAGGGGGAGGATGCCCCCCTGTTGTAGAAGGAAGTAGCAGTCCACAAAAATCACAAAAACTGATAGGCCAAAGAAGAGCCATAAAGACAATAGAGTGGTCTATTGAGGATAAGAAAGAAACTATGCATTGTTACTATTATGCAAAATGTCCAGAATTTCCAGACACAAGATATACAAAAAGATTAAGAGATAAGTTAGAGGAAAGAAAAACACTTCCACAAGAAAAACTGTCAGAAGCTTCAAATATAATTTTGTAGTCATTAATACAACAGATTTTTGAAAAACAGTATATAGATCAAGAAACTTTGCTCTGAAAAAGAAGCATCTAAAGAAGTACAAAAAGATATTTTTGAAAAGTATAAAAAATAAATATGGACATGGGAAAGAAAGAGAAATTTGATATGGTGCAATATTTATGCAAAGGACAAAGCCAAATTAATTAACATAAAGAAGGCAGCCCCAAAGATATTCAAAGAGAATTACAGGCAAAGGCATCCAGATATGGAAAATTCCACAATAAAAAGAATATCACAAAGAGGGAATGTAGAAAAGAAGATTAGTAAAGTAGAAGTTAAAAAAATAGAAGTTGAAGTAATGGAGTACCTGCAAAGTGAAGGATTTGATGTAGAATGTCTAACACAGGTCATATCACAGCATGATGGAACAAGTCCCCAAAGTAAGGAGAAACAGGAAGATCAGGAGACATGTGAAGAAGAACTATGGACGTGGGAAAGAAAAAGAGATTTAATGTGGTATAATATCTATGCAAAGGAGAAAGCAAAACTAATCAATATAAAAAGAGCTGCATCAAAGATATTTGAAGAAAAATACAGGCAAAGGAATCCAGACATGGAAAACTTTACAACACAAAAAATAAGAAGATAAAGAGGAAAAGCAGAAAAGGAGATCAGTAATGGAGTAGTTAAAGAAACAGAAATTGAAGTCATGAAGTACCTCCAAAGTGAAGGATTCAGTGTAGAAAATCTAATTCAGAAAGCACAACAGGACAGAGCAATGGAACTCTAAATTAAAGGGAAACAAGTGTAATGGGAAGCAATTAGGCAGGTGCCATATGAAGATATTTTGAAGCCTTCCAGAGAAAACCAGTATAAACATTCACTTGAAGCTGGACAGCAAGTGTAGAACAGGAAACTGTGGAAACTCTGACACAGTTAATGTTGAGGGATGATAGGCCAGTGAGTTCTCATATGACAGAGCAACAGATAGCACAGGATGAAACTGAAGAGAATGTACCACTGGAAGATGCAATAGAGCTTTCTATAGAATGCCTGCGGGAAATAGAAAACAAAAAATGTGTCCACAGTTTTGAAGAAGCTGAGCTAAGAGAAGAGGTACTTGACTTAATAGAGACATATAGACATATTAAGATCAATGAAATAAATAGACTGCATTGGTCAATAAAACCCAAAAAGCCAAAAGTTTGATAAAACAAATGAACATAGTAATTAGAACTGTCCGTAGAGATTCATGCAATATAACAGAAGTAAACGGGATATATTACTGTGCGGCTAAATTAATAACTGATAAAGTTCTACCACAAGAACACAGGGTAGTGAGGGGGAGAAACTGAATACTATCATGGAAGTATCGGAGAGAGAAAACCATAAAGAAACTAAGACAAGAATTGTCACTATTAGAAGAGTATAGAAGAGGGAACAGATCAACAAAAATACTCAGAAAGATAGACGTGATAAAAGCAATGCACAGTAATAGAACAGATCAGGATCTATCATGCTATCACTAATAATAAACTAAAAATCTCAGCACAGGCAGAAAAACTTAGAAGATACATAGACAAATATAAAAGAAAAGTACAAAATAAGCAATTTATTGATGACTCAAAAATGTTTTGTAGAGAACTGGGAAATAAGGTAAAAGGAATTGAAAAGCACAAAAAAAAAAAAGAAGAAACAGATACATTTTGGAAAAGTATCTATAAAGATCCTGTTGAACATAACAAAGATGCTAAATGGATAGAAAAAGTAAAAGAAAGAATAAGACGTTTAAAGGTGCAAGATATGAAATGGGATAAAGTAGCAGGCAGAGATATTGAAATAAGGTTAAGAAAAGCCTCTAACTGGAAAACCTCAGGCCCAGATGCAGTACCTAACTTCTGGTTAAAAGTATTAATATTGTTGCAAGAATATTTAACCATGAGTAAAAATGATGTATATGCACAACCCGAACAGACACCAACCTGGCTAACAGGAAAAACACTCCTCCTACTTAACAGTGAACCTGCAAGCTACCCTAAAAATTATAGACCAATAACTTGCCTAGTGGCGACATATAAACTGTACACTGGAATTGATGCCGAGAGAGGTTATAGTCATTTAGAAGAAAACTCAATTATGGCAATAGAACAAAAGGGCAATAAAAGAAAGTCATGGAACAAAGGATCATTTGTTGTTAAATAAAGTCATAGTGGAGAACTGCAAAAAGGGGATGAATTTAAGTATGGCATGGATTGACTACAAAAAAGCATTTGATAGTATCCCACATTTATTTGATAAAAGAGTGCTTAAAAATGTATAAGATACACCCTACACTGATTGACTACATTACAGTGACCATGAAACAGTGGCAGAAAACTTTGCAATTAATAAGCCATGATAACGGACAACTTATTATTCCAGGGATAAAAATCCAAAGGGGGATATTCCAGTGTGACTCTCTATCACTGCTGCTATTCTGCCTTGCCCTTAGTCCATTAAGCTGTCTACTTAGCAGCTTAGGTCATGGCTATAATTTGGCTCCTAGAAAACAGCAAAGTGTAAAGACTTCTCATCTTCTCTTTGTCGATGATTTGAAACTGTATAGCTCATCAAATGAGGAACTAAAAGCACAACTGCAAGTCAACAAAACATTTTCAGATGATATAAGAATGTAATTTGGTCTTGATAAATGTGCAAATCAACCTTTAAAGCAGGAAAGCAGCAGCAAGAAAATATCAGTTTTGGACAAGAATGTGATATAAAAGAACTTGAGCAAGCGGGAGTGTATAAATATTTGGGAATTGATGAAGGAGCAACAATAAAACATGAACAAATCTGAATAAAACTTAGTAAGGAGTATTTTAGAAGACTTAAATTAATCCTGAAAACAGTGTTGGCATCTAGGAACAAAATCCAAACGATAAACTAATTTGCTCTTCCTGTCCTAACTTACAGTTTTGGAGTGATTGACTGGCCCCAAATCATGCTGGATAGATTAAATAGGAAAACAAGAAGCATGATTCATGCTCACCAAATGATTTCTAAAAATCAGTGCATACCAAGATTATATATTCCCTGATCTGAAGGAGGGATAGGCCTCCTTAAAATTGATTACATGTACAGATCTGCAATTGTGAGACTCCACACATATCTGCTGACCTCACAAGACCCAAATGCAGTGAAAGCTTTGAAACATGAGCAGAATAAATCTGAGATGACTACCCTGCTTAGGCTAGCAGAAGCATATCGGCATCAAGCATGAATGTAAATCAAACTACAAGTAGATAAAAATCAGGCAGCAACTGAATGTGCCAAAAAACAAATGAAAGAATATAAGGTGAAGGACCAGATGAGAAGGCAAAAAGTGTGGAAAAAGCATAAATATAGTTCCAAGTATAGAAAACGTCTGGAGGAACTACATGTTGATCAGGAACGAATGCAGGAATGATTAAGGAGAGTTTTGCAAAATGTGGGAGAAACAGACAGATGTAGGTTTTGTAAAACAGAATTGGAAACAGTTGCACACCTTGTTGCTGGTTGCAACATAATAATGGCAGAAGGACTGTATACTGAAAGGCATAATAATAATGTGGTGAGACTGTTGCACTGGGGATTGTGCAAACATTATGGTACTGAAGTGGCTGAAAAACACTGGAAATATAAGCCACAAAGCATCATAGAAAATGATGAAGTCTACATCACATGGGATCATCCATTACCAACAGTTCAAAAGATAGATGCTAGAAAACCAGATATTGTGGTCCAGGAAAAGAAGACAAAAGTAGCATTGTTCATTGAAATCACCAGACCCAGTGACTACAGTGTCCTGTGTACAGACACAAAGTCATAAATGATCAGGATTTGCAGGCAGAAACATGAGCAATGTGGAAGAAAGATACCCAGATAGTTCCAATAGTAGTAGGAACAACGGGTCTTATAAAAAAAAGTCTACAATCATATTTAGATATGTTACCAATCCATGTGACTTCACACAAACTGCAGAAGGAGTCATTACTAGGCACATTGCGGGTGCCACGAAGAGTACTACTGGTTGACATCAGAGTGAAACAATACTAATTTCATGAACTTTAATCGTACTTTGACTTAGGAATGGGGTCCATTCCTGTCACGGTATTAGAAACCCAAAAGGTTTGGAGAAATAAAAAAATGAGAGAGCAATGTGGAAGAAAGATACCCAGATAGTTCCAATAGTAGTAGGAGCAACAGGTCTTATACAAAAAGAGTCTACAATCATACTTAGATATACTACCAATACATGTAACTCTGTATGAATTGCAGAAGGAGTCATTACTGGGCACATTTTGGGTGCTGCGAAGAGCACTTTTGGCTGACATCAAGGAATGAAACAATACTAATTTCATGAACTTTAATCATACTTTGACTTAGGAATGGGGTCCATTCCCATCATGGTATTAGACACCCAAAAGATTTGAAGAAATTATAAAGGGAATGGGGTTAGGCCAAGCTCAGGATGAGGATGACCTCTCTGTTGTAGGAGGTAGTAGTAGTCCACAAAAAAGTCAAAAAACTAACAATCCAAAAAAAGATCCATAAAGATGACAGAGTGGACTACTGAGGATGAGAAAGAAATTATGTATTGTCACTATTTTGAAAGAAGTCTAGAATTTCCAGAGAGAAGATATTCAAGATATATATAATTATATAATTATAATTAATATATAAATATAGTCAAGATATATTCTGGAAGATATTCAAAAAAAATTAAGAGAGAATCTACAGGAAAGAAAAATAATTGCCCAAGAAAAACTGTCAAAAGCTTCAAATCCAAATGTGAGTTCATTATCATGAAAAACATTATATAGACCAAGAAACCTTGGACAGTTGGGAAACAGAAACAACTTAGAATTTAGAAAATATAAATAACAAAACCTAGAGATTTTTGAAAGGTATAAAAAAGAAACATGGGACATGGAAAGAAAAGGAGATCTGATATGGTACAATATCTATGCAAAGGAGAAAGACAAACTAATCAATACAAAAAAGCAGCTCCAAAGATATTTAAAGAGAAATACAGACAAAAGCACCCAGATATGGAAATTTCATAATACAAAAAATAATCACAAAAGAGGAGCATAGAACAGAAGATGAGTAAAGCAGAAGTTAAATAAATAGAAGCTGAAGTAATGGGATACCTTTGAAGTGAATGATTTAGTGTAGAAAGCCTAAAACAGGCTATGTCACAGCATGGTGGAACAATGAATCCCCAATGTAAGATTAAACAGATGAAGTGGGAGACATCTTAAGAAGAAATATGGACATGGGGGAAGTAAAAGAGATTTAATATGATGCTATATTTATGTAAAGGAGAAAGCAAAACAAGCAGCAACAAAGATACTTGAAGAGAAAAACAGGCAAAGGCATCTGGATATGGAAACCTTTACAACAGAAAAAATAAGAAAACAAAGGGGAATAGTAGAATTAGTAATGGAAAAGTAAAGACATAGAAACTGAAGCTATGGATTAGCTCCAAAGTGAAGGATTTAGTGTAGAAAATCCAACTATGCTAATGTCACAGCATGATGGAACAATGAGTCCCCAAATTAAGAAGGAACAGGTGGAACAGGAACCATGTGATAAACTGCCCTATGAAGATAGTCTGGAGCCTTTAGTAGGAAACCAGTACAAAAATTCAGTTGGAGTTGCACAGCAAGGAGAGGAGCAGGAGATGGTGGTAACTCTGAAGCAGTCAAAGTTTTAGAGTGATAGGCCAATGAGTTCCTATGTGAAAGAGTAACAAATGACACAGGATGCAGTTGTAGAGAATATGTAACAGGAAGATGTTCTGGAACTTTCTGTAGAATGCCCCCAGGAAATAGAGACTAAAGAATGTGCCCTCAGTTTAGAAGAAAAATAACTAAGGGAAGAGTTGCTTGATTTAATAGAGATGGATTGATATATTAAAGATTGAGTTAAGAAATAGATTACAGGAAGTCAAAAAGACCCAGAATGTTAGAAGTCTGATAAAACAAATGAATACACTAAAGATTATTAACAGAAATTAATGTGATGTAACAGAAGTAATAGAATATATTACTGTGCAGCTAAACTACTAACAGATAAAGTCTTACTGCAAAAATACAAGGCAATAAGAGAAAGGACATCAAATGCCACGATGGAAGTATTAAATAGAGAAAAGTATAAAGCAATTAAGATAGGAAGTGTCACTGCTAGAAGAGTATAAGCTGCCCTTGTCCATTAGGCACTCATAAGCTGCCCCTGTCCATTAGGGACATAGTTCCCAAACCAGGGGTAAATTTGTGATTTCCTATCCATTAGTCCAAGTTATGTTAGAACAGGGTAAGGGGTGAGCTTTGCTTCACATGGATGGGAAGCCTCTTGCAGAGATTGGGTAATCATTGAGATACATACCTGTCCTGATAACATGTTTATGTCGAAGACAAGGTTTATATCCTTAGAAAGTATAGATGTTTGAATGATCAATGCTGCAGCAGCCTAAGCTATATGGGCTACATCCTGCACAAGACTTAACAGCCATTCAGCTTCCAAAGCTTAAGGGCACATTTCATGCACCCAAAGCATTAGTCAGTTTGAGATGAGCTGACTAAAAAGACAGGTGTGAGAGCCAAGCCCTTCAGAGCCTTCATATCAACTGATAAAGGGTGTCTGAACCCTGAGAGGTCATTGCTAGGAACAACAAAAAATAAATATCCATCCCTGGCATAATAGACACACCAAAAAACAAGGAAGGTGTTTGGAGGGAGAGGCTACTGCAGCAGTGATCATTTACGAATCTGCTATTATGGTAACTTTACTTACACAATTGCACTATGTTCTTCATATTGATCACTGCTGCAATAGACAAGCAATATGAGTAGATTATCACAGCTTAGAACAATTGGCACGTGAAAGGAGAAGGGTACAGGAGCCTATAGAAAATGGTTCTAACAATGCCTGACCTACACCTGTAGAAGGAATCTAGCTTACAGTGCTTTGTAAAAGTATATGCAGAGGACCAAGTTACTTCTCTTTTCAAAAAGCCTTAGATGAAGCAAAAGTCCTCATAGAATATGCAATGACTGTCCTGAAATAGTTTTGTTTTTCTGGGAATAACAAAAGGTAATAGCCCAAGACAACCATTTGGAAATAGTCTGCTGTGCCTTAGAAATGAACAACTGATTGGAAGAAGTTCTGTCAAGGTATTAGAGTTGTCTGTGGAGATCCAAGGTGAAAGTATCCTTTCTCCCTCATTTTGCGGTTCAGGAAAGAACACAGGGAGATAGAACATTTGGTTTAAAGTAAACCCAGATACCACTTTAGACATAAAAGAAGGATTATTTATCAAGCAAACCCTGTCTCTGTGGAAAATGAGATAAGGTTTATCCATTATAAGAACTTGCAATTCAGATACTCTTCTTGCAGTGGTCAGAGCAATCAGTAAAACTGTTTTCCACATTACGAACCTCAAGTTAGCTAGATGAGCTGGTTCAAATGCACAAAATTAGATCCCAAAGAGGAGCCACTGCTTTTCTTGAAGGTCTTTTACACAGTCATTCTGACTTATCTGGATGTCCTTTGTTCTGGGGGGGGGGGGGGTTAGTGCTTTCTTTTTGGAACCTCCCTACTGTTTTTAAAACATCTGCTAAACAGAATTTTGCTGAGACTGCTTCTTTAGTTTCTTGCCAAAACTGGATGAGGAAGCACAAAAAACATTGAAAAATTAAAAGAAGGAGGCTGAAAAATCTTGAGAGAATCCCTGTATCATCTTAACCCTGTCATCACATTGTTTGATAACCTCTGTAGCAGAGGATCCAGCAACTGAATCTCAATCCAAAGGTGAATTAAAATTCTCAATTTTTACATCCCTTGGGAGGTTCTCAGAACACAGCCAGACAAACCTCCTCAACACAGCACCAGTCGCAACAGCCCTGGATGTAGAATCTAGAATCATAAACACACTTTAAACAATGAGTAGTGTCCTGAGAAAGACAGGAAACTGAACCAAACAAAGCAGATTTTTCCTCACAACGAGGAATTGCAGATACAACATTCTTCATGCTTTGACAGTTAGTCTAAACTTTAACAAATAGACCTGACAATTCAAAATTCAAAATTCCAAAAATTAAAGTTGCAGAAGCGTACACTTTTATCCCAGACTCAACAATCATTTTACCATCCTTGTCAAAAGGGGAAGGCTGGATTGACTAAATCTATAGCTACAGAGTCAAATCTGGGATGAGTTTATAGAAATTTGAGAGACTGAAGAACTTTGTACATTCTATCTGCTTTCTTAGGTGAGCAGGCTGGGGCTGCTGTCAGGACAAAACACACAGTGTGACAAACACATCCTCCAAAGCTGACAGCACTTGGAATATGGGAGGAGGCTCTGGGAATTCTAGTTGTAACATTTCATAGTATTTTCTGAGGGTCTAAGAAATCTGAGTATGCTCTCACTGGGAACAGTGGACATTCTGGAAATAATATTTGAGAAATAAAATCCTTGACAGGGAGATTCAGATAATATACTGTCCTCTGAGTCTGAATCAGAAATCCAAGGAGAAACACCTGTATGCCATCACATTCCTCTCAAAGTTATATTTCTTGAATTTCTTAAGGGAAAGAGGACTACAGTTTTCTCTTATGAGACACTACCTGATAAGAGGATCAATAGCGTATACAAGACCTTAAGCCAGACTTAATAAACTACTCCTGTTCAATGAAACTGGAGCAGGATATGCTATATGTTTAGCTTAGTGTTTCCTTTTGACAGAAAATTTAGGGCAAATAGGATATTTAATGACAGCAACAGGTTCCCCAGGGATGGGTATAACATTCTACTTAAGCAGGCGTACCTTTCCCTGTCCTTTCTCCCAACACCAACAAAAGTGACTCTCCCTTGCCTAGTAAGGGGACCCCAAGAGCCACAGAGGATGTGGCTTACCCCAGGTCCATAGTGGCTATATGGGCTACACCAGCAGGTTCAGGGAAAAAAATTGTGGTCTGAGGAACTAGCTTTGGTGACAGCAGAGTTACCCACCTGCAGTTGAGGCAAACTGCTAGCCTGCTGTGGTAGCAAAGGCTGTTTAGTTATTTTCTGGCTGGAAGAAGAACCAACCATGGAACCAGTAGTTTGTTCCATGATCAAACCAAAAATGTTGCCACTTTCCCACGGAAATAAAGTAGCACAAGACAATAAAATATCAAAACTAGTATAAAGTCACTTTCCCAAATAAAGACACAGTATAAAGCACTCTATTACAATTTATCAGCCCCCAAAAGTACTTTAAATACAGTCTGTGTACAAAAAATGGTTTTAGAATGCCAAACACAAAAGGAAGGTTTTTCCCAAAGGGAACCTATCTGACCACCAATGGAGCAGCACAAGCTGACCATCAATCTTCTCAAGCCCTGACAGGAGTGCTGTCTTTGGTGGCAGGAAACGTGGAAGGGCTTGGTGCCCAAACCTGTCTTTTTAGTCAGCTTAGCTTGAGCTAACTAATGGTTTGGTTGCATGGAAGGTGTCCTGAAGCTTTGGAAGCTGTCTGGCTGCTATATCCAATGCAGAACATAACTCATGTAGCTTAGGCTACTGCAGCAGTGATCAATATGAGGAACATTTAGCATTTCTGATGTTATTTGTTTTGCAGATGTGAAACAAATCAGTCAGTGTAGGATCAGAGGATGCCTTGCAGACTAGGCATAGATCACCGCATGCTCTCTATAAGAGACAGAGTACAGCAACCAGGCCTTGAAATGGTCTGCACAGGACTTTGAGATTACTTCTTCTATTCTTTTTGTGAGGAACCTCTGTGGTCTCTCAAGCTGTTGTAAGTATTTGGTCAATTTCATGCCAAAGGGTGAGTTTTATCTTTTAATTTCTCCAAGTCTTTTGGGTTTCTAATACCATGACGGGAATTAACTCCATTCATAAATCAAAGTATGATTCAATTTCATGAAATTAGTATTGTTGCAATCTTTGATGTCAGCCAGACATGCTCTTCACAGCACCTGCAATGTGCCCAGTAATGACTCCTTCTGCAATTCATATGGCATTACATGCATTGGTAACATATCTGGGTTTGACTGTAAATTCTTTTTTAAAAGCTCAATTGCTCCTACTACTATTAAAACTGTCTGGGTATCCTTCTTTCACATTGTCCTTGTGTCTGCCTGCAAACCCTGGTATTTAGTGACATTGTGTCTCTCTGTATGTAAGACACTGTTGTCACTGGATGTAGCAATTTCAATGATCAATGTTATTTTTGTCTTCTTTTCATGGACTATTATATCTAGTTTTCTCACATCTATATTTTGAACTGCTGGTAATGGGTGATCCCATGTGATATAAACATTATTATTTTCTATAATGCTCCATGGCTCATGTTTCCAGTGTTTTTCATCTGCTTCAATATTAAAATGTTTGCACAATCCTCAATCCAACAGTCTTGCCACATTATTATGCCTTTCAGTATACAGCCCTTCTGCCATTAATATATCACAACCAGCAACAAGACATGCAACTGTTTCCAATTCTGTTTTACAAAATCTACAATTGTCTGTTTCTCTCACATGTTCACTGGACTTTGTAAAGTAACATGATCTGATGACAAATGAGTACAGTAGAACAGTGACCTCCGTGGAGCTGGATGCTATGCCCTTACTTACAAGTTGCTCAACATCGAATGATTTTCTCATCATTATACACATGAGATGGTCAAAGGTCAGTTTATTGTCAACATGCATTACCAGATCCCTGACCACTGGGTCTACTCCTAAGGGTGAATTACTAGTGTGGCAATTTTTCAGGGGTGGCCATCTTTCCAAAGGGTAGTATTATGCATTTTTTCACATTGAGTTGTTTGTCTACATCAGGCATCTGTGTCTTTAGGAAATTCAATGACCACACCTAGTTTACACTCATCTGCAGACTTGGTCTGCTAGAAGCCCTTGACATTTGCCTTTACTTTAAAGAAGTAAATGCTAAAAAGCAGAAGACCCAGCACCGATTCCTGTGGAAATCCTCTCATGACTGTCATCTTTGTGGAGGTGGATTTCCCTGTCCTAAGTTCTTATTTCCTATCAGTGAGCTAGCTGGCTATCAATCAGGTGACATGTGGGTTTATGCTTAATTTTGCAAGTTTATTTGCAGTGCCCTAGTAAGGTATTGCATCAAACACCTTGGCCAGGTCAAAGTAGGCAGTGTAAAGTTTTGCCCTCATCCATAGCTTTAATGACCTTCTTTTAGAAGTCCACTAGGTTAAGTAGCATGACCTGCCTTTAATGAAATCAGACTGGGTAGAGTCTTGTGTAAGTATGTTTCCTATGTCATTGTTTATGAGATCCTTGATCATTTTTCCATGGCCTTGCATATAATACTAGATATGGGTCTGTAGCCCCCCCCCCCCCCCGGAGAGATAACCATTGCAGTCCTCCAGTAATTTGGTATGAGATCTGTCTGGAGGCTGTAGTTAAATAAAGGCTCTAGTGGGCCTGATTGGGCATGTTTCATGATATTCAGGAGACATCCTTTGATATTATCAGGGCCCATCAAAGTAGTGTATAGTGTAGAGTGTAGACCATAGTTAAGGCCTGCCGTCTAGTGATAGTTGGTACAAAAATGGTGGTGGATATTTCCTGGGAGGAGACTGGAGGTAATGGGGTAGGATTGCAGCTAAATTTATTGGTTAGCAGATCAAATGTGATAAAAGCAATGTGCAGTATTGTAACAGATCAAGATATATCATGCATTATTGCAAATAATAAACTAAAAATACCAGCACAGGCAGAAAAACTTAGAAGATACACAGATAAATATAAAGGAAAAGAACAAAACAAGGAATTTATTGGTGACCCAAAAAAGTTTTATAGAGAATTGGGAAACAAGGTAAAAGGAATTGAAAGATCATCAAAAAAAAAAAAAAAGAAGAAGAAAAAGAAACATTTTGGAGAAGATCCTGTGGAACATAACAAAGATGCTAAATGGATAGAAGAAGTAAAAGAAAGAATAAGAAGTGCAAAGGTACAAGATGTGAAATGGGATGAATTAACAGCCAGAGATTGAAACAAAATTAAGAAAACCCTCTAACTGGAAAACCCCTCGCCAGACGCAGTGCCTAACTTCTGGTTAAAGGTATTAACATCTTTGCACAAAGATTTAGCCATAAGTAAGAACTATTTATATGCGCACCCCAAACAGACACCGACCTGGCTAACAATAGGAAAAACAATTCTCCTACATAAGAATGAACCTGCAAGCTACCCTAAAAATTATAGACCGATAGCTTGCCTTCCAACGACGTATAAATTATACACTGAAATTGATGCTGACAGAGTTTATAGTCACTTAGAAGAAGACTCAGTTATGGCAATAGAACAGGCAATAAAAGAAAGTCATATGAAACAAAGGATCATTTGTTGTTAAATAAAGTCATATTGGAGAACTGTAAAAAGGGGAAGAATCTAAATATGGCATGGATTGACTACAAAAAAAAGCATTTGACAGTATCCCACATTCATGGATAAAAGAGTGCTTAAAAAGGTATAAGATACACGCTGCACTGATCGACTACATTACAGTGACCATGAAACAGTGTCAGACCACTTTGCAATTAAGCCATGATAAAGGATAAATTATTATACCAGGGATAGAAATTCAAAGGGGATATTCCAGGGTGACTCCCTGTCACCGCTGCTATTCTGTCTTGCCCTTAACCTATTAACCTGTCTACTTAACAGATTAATCCATGGCTATAATTTGACTCCTAGAAAACAACAAAGTGTAAAGACTTCTTATCTTCTCTTTGTCAAGGATTTAAAACTGTATAGCTCATCCCATGAGGAACTGTAATCACAACTGCAAGTAGTCAAAACATTTTCAGATGATATAAGGATGTCATTTGGTCTTGATAAATGTGCAAAAGCAACTTTTAAAGCAGGAAAGCTGCAGCGCCAAGAAAACATCAGTTTGGGACAAGAATGTGATACAAAAGAACATGAGCAAGAAGGAGTGTATAAATATCTGGGAACTGATGAAGGATCAATACTAAAACATGAAGAAATGCAAATAAAATCTAGTAAGGAATACTTTAGAAGACTTAAATTAATTCTGAAAACAGCATTGACATCTAGGAACAAAATACAAGCATAAACCAATTTGCTCTTCCTGTCCTAACTTACAGTTTTGGAGTGATTGACTGGCCCAAAAAGTGTTGGATAGATTAGGTAGGAAAAGAAGAGGGATGCTTCATGCTCATCAAATGATTTATAAAACTCAGTGCATACCAAGATTATATTTTCCCTGTTTCGAAGGAGGTATGGACCTCCTTGAAATTGATTACATGCACAGATCTGCAATCGTGAGACTGCACACATATCTGCTGACCTCACAAGACCCAAGCATAGTGAAAGTTTTGAAACATGAGGAGAATAAATCTATGATGACTTCCCTTCTTAGTCTAGCAGAAGCATATCAACATCATGTGGGAATGGAAATCAAACCAGAAGTAAATAGAAATTAGGCAGCATCTGAATGTGCAAAAAAAATATATATAAGGTGAAGAATCAGATGAGAAGACAAGAAATGTGGAAAATGCATAAATATAGTTGCAAGTATGGAAAACTCCTGGAAAAACCTCATGTTGATCAGGACTGAACACAGGAATGGTTAAGGAGAGGCGAATTCAAACCAAAACAGAATTAGAATCAGTCACACACCTTGTTGCACAGCCCCCCCCCCTCACCTTTATGGGTTATTTCCTTTTCCTTGTTGTAGGCCAGCTATTACCTTTCGATGATTTTTTTATGAATATTTCACTCTTCGATGAAAGCAATGCTCAGGGGTTACAGTTTGTGGAATAGCCATTCAATGAAGTTTTTCTTCAATGTGTGAACTTAGACCTAGCTGGGAAGGAGGGGGGGGGCATCATAAATATATATAAACATAAATAAATGATGTTCTGTAGTCATAAAAATATATATTGTCACTAGATGTGCAATCAGGAATGGCACTAATAGAAGGAAGAAAACAATAACATGCCAAATAAATGTAAATTTCAAATGATGCTCTTCTTGGAATACTCTGCAAAGTCCTAACGCCCTTACCTCCAAAAATGCACCTACCCTTCTAATTTTAATGTTGCACCTCCTCTATCTAACATTAAGCTCTTCCTTCTCCTAAATACATGATACTATTATAAACCACTTCCTTCCTAATCCTTTAGTATAAAAGATACACAGAAATAGAAATGACCATATATTATTGCATGAATGCAAAAATGTATGTACTGGTAAATAATTAAAAGCTGCAGTTTCTCTTATCATTGTATAATAACATGCAGAAGTTGATTTTTGTTGTTATGTTTGTTAATTTTTCAGTTGTTACAAGCCTAGGACTAACCTTAATAAATAAAATGAATTGATTTGACTTGATTCCACATATATGGTAAAGAAAAGTAGACAAAGTAAATAAAATTAGGTATGAATTTCTGAATAACGTAAATATGATGAGCACAAGTAGTAAATCTGGCTTTGTTTTAAGTTTCAGTAAAAGCTTTTTTGAATCCTACTCTATGCTGAAAGAGGCATTTGATCTTTAACATCCAAGATACCTTGTTTCATTTGTACAGAGCAGAGAACAGTTTAAGAAAGCAGAATTTCCTTCTTCTGTACAACATCATCATTACGGGGACATGAATCCAAGCATTTGCTGAGTGGAGAGATAATCCAGAGCCTTCTGACCTTCTGAGCCACAGGCAAATGCTTGCCTGTTTCATCATAAAGTCAGATTTCCAGGTTCCAGGCACCTTGTGAAATCCCAGCCATTGACAGTACAGTTGGTCACAAAAACAAAAGGCAACTATTGAAGCAACAACAAAGAGAAACCAGGCCGTGGTTTACTCCAAACGATTCTTTATTCTAACATAAGCACTTTTGCTTTACTTATCGTAAAATTTCCTCAGATACAATTTTATTAAAAAAAAAAAAAAACGCTTAAATACCTACTAAAATCATGTGCTGGAGTAACAACCTGTAAGACTGCATAAATTTGCACACACCCATTCAAACCTTAGCAGCAATTCTTAAAGAAATACTTTTTATATATAAGAATAAAAGATATAAAATCTTATGTGCTCCATTCATAATACTCAACTAATCAGTACATACATTAATCAACATAGACTTAAAAAAATAATGACTCAAAACATGAAAAAATAGAAGATAAAAACAAAAAAAATGAATTTATAAAAATTTGCGTTAAAATGCCAGGGCCACCTTTTATGTGCCTTTAGTTTTAAAAAGTGGTGCTATTCTAGCTTGTTCATTTAGACCCATGACTTTAGTAGATATTTAAGTGTTTTTTTTTTTTAAATAAAATGGTATCTAAGGAAGTTTTACAATAGGTAAAATGAAAGTGCTTATGTTTGAATAAAGAATTGTTTGGAATATACTGCCACGGCCTGGTCTCCCTTTGTTGTTACTTCAACAATTGGTCATAAATTGCTGCTGCCAACCAGCTGATGCACTGGCAAAGTGATGTAAAAAGACAGTGACTGAAGAAAAAAAAAACACTGCCAAGAGCAAAAATTAGTCCAAGCAGTGGCTGTACGGTGGCTCACACAGCAGCATTACTGGGCACCACATGACATAAGCACTGTCAAATGTTCAGTCTTGCAATTAGTGAGTAAGATTAAGAATGATGCAGAATCCTTATGGGCTACCTTGCATTTGTACAAATTGTGGTGCCACATTGTTATTATGAGATGCCAGTACCTTGTACATGTTGTTTGCACATAATATATGTCTAACCCATTTCACATTGCTCACACCTCACAATGTGTGACTGATCCCCATGACATTTTAGCTGATGTTGCCACAGCCAGGTTTGCACCAGCTGTAGTACAAGTGTATGAGTATTACACAGGCATGCACATATCCCTTGTTTTGCAAATGCACCTCCTGATCATCCGATTTGCTGAACTTCAGGGTCTGACTCTTGATATGGCCATTTGCTAACAGTGCTATATTGTTAAGTTGGATCTGGCCACTTAGATCTCAACAAGATGTTTTCCAGCCACCTAACGTATTCTAAAAAGTCCCACATAGGAGGTGATACACTCAATCACCAGAGCATATTTTCAGTACCCTAAGTCTCCCAAGAGAAAAAATAATGCCTTTGGTGAATCCACCAATACTACCAGTAGTCAAACTGGTAAATAAATAAATCTGGATGGAAAACAAAGATGGAAGGAAAGTAAGGAAGATCAGCACATTGTTAGTTTGTTGTGGTGTGTAATTTTATTTGAAAATTACACTAATGCAGTACATTGTTAATGTGATCTGAAAAGCTGTTCCTGCCTGTTATGTGTACAGCAGTTTTTTTGGTGGCACTAGGATTAGTTTAGTCATCCTGTCAAAGAAAAGTTAAAAGGAATAGGAAAGAAAATATCTCCATAACAGATGGTGCCTGCCATATCATAACTAGACTTCTTGTAAAATATATCCTTTTATTTTATTGGTAATTTCCTTTTCAAAGCCTTAACCACTGCCTGGCAATTAGCATTACATCCAGCCTGTTTAAATGATGTAATAATCATACTAATAGAACAGCACAAAGCTTGAAGTGAAGGAGGAAGGTACAGAATGTGGAGTGGAAATGGTCTGAGCAGGAATAACACTTTGTTTAACCACAGCATTGAATGTTGTACAAGAAGAAGCTAATAATCAAAGGAAAGCATTGAAAAGCCCACACCTATCAAAACAATCTATTTGAAAAAATAAATAAATAACAGCCCAACAGCCTTCATCTGTTTCAGATCAAACCACACTAAATTTAAGTGAAATATTTTTTTCTTTTCCTTTTTCAATTTTGCTGACATCCCTGCAACACACATTGAGACTCAGAGATAGGGATGAAAATAGAATAAATCTCCACCTAGATTTTCCACTTTGGGGGTAAAGAAAGTTGCTTATATCAGTTTAATCATTTGTGTATTCGGTGTGGAACTGAAAAAAAAGTGTGTGTGTGTGTGTGTGTGTGTGTGGTGGACACACACACACACACACACACACACACACACACACACACACACACACACACACACATACACGCACACACACAGACATACACACACACACATGCATATATTGCATGTAACACATTAAATGCATTTTAATGAATTAAAATGTTTGTGTATATCATTTATGTGACCAGCATTTGAGAAATAATACCCCTTCTGAACCTAACTGAATAACAGTGCTACCACAGACCTATATGCACACACATATATTGATATATTGCATGTAATACATTAAATACATTTTAATGGATTAAACATTTATCTTACTTATGTAACGAACATTTAAGAAATAATACCCCCTTCTGAATCTAACTGGACAACAGAACCTACCAGCAGTCATTTGAAAGTGTAAACTGGTGAAATGACAGTATTCAGATGGAAGCAGTACATAACTTTTCTTGAACTTTTTATGTGACATACCTCTCATCCTCTAAGTGCAAGAATTCTATACAAAGCCAAGACAATGGGGGGCAAGAGTGCAAAATCAGCGACCACACCACATAATGCAAAATACTTTTTTTCTCTATTCATATGTAATTTGGACAAATGGATGTGAAATGGCAAATTCACCTCCAGTTTAGAGTCCATTTCCCTCATGGACAGGGCCAACAAGTAAATGTCCAAACATATCCTTGTTCTGATACAAAGAAAAATAGCTTGGCAACCAACCTGTGTGAAGAAGCAAAACTAAACTGGAAAACAAACAAAATACAAATAATTTAATCACTAAGTACTTTTGTCCATAGAAACACGGACTTCATCAGAGTTACACAGAGAATAAAACAAGAGTTATTTATATACCAATCAATCAACACATAAACAATTGAAAAATAAGATAATTAAATAAAATCCATTATATAATTAAAACTTCTTAGGTCTAGTGTTTTTAAGTTTTGCTGACATTCTAGCAACATACTGTGAGACTCAGAGATAGGGATGAAGACAGAATGAATCCCCACCAAGATTTTCCACTTTGGGAGAAAAGATAGTTGGTTATGTCAATTTAATCATTTGGAGATTCGGTGTGGAACTGAAAAAAAAAGTCTGTGTGTGTGTGTGTGTGTGTGTGTGTGTGTGTGTGTGTGTGTGTGTGTGTGTGTGTGTGTGTGTGTGTCTTTGTATATCTATATATGTCAGTATATATATCTGTATATGTCAGTATGTGTACACACACACACACACACACACACACACACACACACACACATATATATATATATATATATATATATATATACACACACACACACACATATATATATATATATATATATATATATACACACACACACACACACACACACACACACACACACACACACACACACACACACAGCAGGTAACAGATTAAATGCATTTTAATGAATTAAAATGGTCATGTATATCATTCATGTGACCAACATTTGAGAAATAATACCACTTCTGAACCTAACTCAACAACAGTGCTACCATAGACATGCACGCATACACACATATCGCATCTAATACATTAAATGCATTTTAATGGATTAAACTGTTTATTTTATTTGTATAACTAACTTTTGAGAAATAATACCCCCTTCTGAACCTAACTGGACAACAGACCCACCAAAGGTCATTTGAAAGTGCAAAAGTGGTGAGATGACAGTATCTATATGGGAAAAGTACACACCCTTCTTGACATTTTTATATGGCATACCACTCATCTTCTAAGTGCAAGAATTCTAGACACAGTCAAAATCAACAAGGGAAAAGTGCAAAATCTCGGACCACACCACATAATGCAAAGTACATTTTTACTCTATTCATATGTAATTTGGACAAATGATTGGAAAAGGCAAATTCACCCCTCCCCCAGTTTAGTGCACCCATCTCCCTCATGGATACAGGCAACAAGTAAATGTCCCAACATGTCCTTGTTTTGATAAAAATGTAAAACAGCTTAGCAACCAAATGTGTGAAGAACAAAACTGAACTGGAAAAACACATGAAAAACAAAGGTAATAATAATATTTAATCACTAAGCACTTTCATTCTTAGAAACACGGACTTCATCAGAGTTACACAGAGAATAAAAAAATAATTATTTATACACCAGTCAAACAACACATAAATTGAAAAATAAGACAATTAAATAAAATCCCTTATATAATTACAACTTCTTAGGTCTTCTGTCTTTAAAAAAACACTTAATGTTAATGACTTCATTCAGATCTGGAAATTTATCAGCCCCCAACTTCATTTGCCATAAACATTCTTTTTTCTCACTAATGTTTTTATAATCACCTCCTATACTACTTTTGTTAATAATTACCAATGCATGAAATACAAATTTCTTAAGGTCTGGAAATATAGTTAAATGTTTATACAAGGCATGATCAATCTTTGCATTTTTAATATCATAATTATGTTTTAGAATATGTTTGCAAAACTTTCTTGATGTCATTCCTACATAAAAAGCAGCACATCCTTGATAAAGCAACATAAACAAGTCCTTCTGTAGAGCAAGTAAATCTCATATTAGCATAGATAGTTGTTGTTGTTGTATCTTTCGGCTTTTCCCGGTTAGGGGTCGCCACAGCGGAACTCCGGTCCGCTAATGATTGGCAGTAGATTTTGACGCACAACCTTCAACGAAGATACGTCCATTCATGCATGTCTCAACACAGAAGATGCTTTAGCTGAGAATCGAACAGGACAATATCATACTGTGAGGCGACAATGCTACCGCGGCACCACCACCGCATATTCAAAAATAATAAACTTGGTATTACTCATAAAACGACATGTCCTACAGGTCCCTCAAGCAAAAGTACCAAACTCTTTTTTTAATAGTAGCACTGCCAGCAATATAAAACTTGTCCCTATCCAAAATATTTTTAAGGTATTATTTTTTCTTAAATACTATCTAAGGTCTTTCTCCAATTACCTTAAATAATTCTGGATTACCTCTAATAATATGACAATTATTAACCAAAACTGATTTCAGAAAAAAATTATCTAATGACATGTCAAAAACACAAGAAGTTATGTGTGATGACATACCTTCTGATTTAAGAGAACTTTTTGAAAGACCAGTACTTGAAAATGTACATAATCACTTTCTCTTTTTTCTAAAACTTCCCAAATATTAAGGTCAAAAATATCAGCCCTATACTTTTTTCTAAAAAAACAATAAATTGTCATCAGTGGTGAGCCTAGAAGCTGTAATAAATTGATTTTTTTGGGATACTGTTTTTAATGTGATGCAGATGGTTCCTATCATAAGACAATTAGTTATTAGCAGCTATATAGTTTCTATATGTAGAACTATACCAATACAAGGAATATGTTTGAATATTAATTCCAACACAAATATCTAAAAGGTGAACTGTCAAACCATATCCACTCTTTACAAATTAAAAAAAAGAAGTTGTACAATTCATTTCTTCCAAAAAATCCTTACAGAACTCAGTAGACCCATTAACTAATAAAAACAAATCATCTACAAGACTAAAATAGTATTTAACATATTTAAAATCTTGCAGTCAAGAAAGTATTTCATATTTCCACCAACCTAGAGCAAGGTTAGCAAACAAAGGAGCAACCACTGCCCCCATAGCAACACCTTGTTATTGTTGATAGTAAACATTATTAAAAGTAAGAAATTATTATTTAAAACAACATCCATAATTAGACACACTGTATTGGTTTTAACATTATAGCAATCAGTATGATGAGTTAAAAATAACCTAAAAAATCAAGTCATTGAAGTACAGAGACAGATGTAAAGACAGACTGTATATCAACTGTAAAAAAAAAAAAAAAAAACATAAGTTGCATCATCAATAAAAAAAAGTCTTAATTACACAAAAAAGCTTCTGAATCGTTTACATCGGAACATAAATTCTGTACTAATGGATTAATGAAAGAGTCTGTATCAATAGACAATGTTTCAGTAACTGACCTAGGAAATGATACCATGGGTCTAAAAGGGGGGGAGGGTTTACCACATTTTTATGAATCTTATGGATACCAATAAAAACCACAATCTTAGGTCCATAACCACTAAATATTCGTAACTTTTGAAATGAATATGACCTTGTTCAAGTAATTTAAGTAATGTATTAAGTATATATTGAAATTGCTTATATATTATATATATATATATAAATGTATACATATATGGATCCCCCTTTAGAAACCCAAAATCCAAAACATCGAGATGAAAAACCCACTATCCGGGAAGACCGACTGCCCGAAGCACTAACAAAACATGAACAGTAAGTAACCGATCATCCAACCATCAAACACACAAACACTGAAGCACACAAACACCCCCCCCCAATTAAATATCACAACTCCAAGATTGCACTACCTCTGCGGTAAGGGTCAAAGGTCAGCATGCTGGCCAAGTGGTTACTTACCTTTAGTGATATGTCACTATTCCAAACGGTCTTCCTGGATGTCGGGATTTTTATCTCGGTCTTTTGGGTTTCGGATAAGTGTGATTTTGGGTTTCTAAAGGGGAACCACACATATACATATACTTATGCATATACATGTAAAACAAATTCACATTTTTGCATTCAACTTCATTAGGTAACATTGTTTCTATATCTAAAATACAATCCTTAGTATACATAATAACCATACCCCCTCCATTATCAGCCTTCATAAAATGTAAATCAAACCTGCCAACACGTTAACATAGGCTTTTCTTGAAAGAAAGAGTTTTTTTGCTGGCAGGGAGTCATTAATCTTGTTCATCCCTTGTCACAATGAAATGTATGCAAATGGATCATCCCACTCAGTTTGGCAGGTGAATTCTTTCACAGCACCCTACTGTAATTTTTATCACTAGTTACTTACTAAACATCTTTTTAAAAAACACTTTTCATTTAGTCTCTTAAGAGAGACAAGTCAGAACCTGTTTAAAATAGCTTATAGCAGTTTTGCTATTAAGAACTAATTTTGCCTGTAGCTTTCCTGTAACTTGGAATTTCCTTATTCTTGTCCTCTGTAAGGTGCATCCTCTCACAAACTATAAAATGTGGATAACAGGTGAAGATGTCTTACATGATAAATAACTATATATGTTTGTGAAAAAAATATTTGGTTGTAGAAGTACATTTCACATTTATTTACCTACACACGCACACACACACACACACACACACACACACACACACACACACACACACATATATCTATCTATATATATATATATATATATATATATATATATATATATATATAGTTATACATTTCACATTTATTTATTTAATATGTATAAATATATATTTATACATTTCACTTGTATTTATATATATATATATATATATATATATATATATATATATATATCTATGATCTTTAATCGAAAGATCGAAAGTAGTAGGTTCATTGAACCGTACTTCCGCGAAAGTGCATTTTGTTGAAAATGCACTTTTGCGAACAAATAAAAAAAAGCTAAACATAAAAAAAAAACACAGTAAACACTAATATGCAGGGGGCAAGCCCCTCTGTACCCCCCACACCCACCCTACTTTAATATTCTCACTCCGAGATCACAATACAGTGGGGAAAAGGGAATATTCCCTTATCCCCACTATACTACGATCTCAACAAGAGTTTCCTTTGTTGTACATTTACAGTATACGTTGGCTAACGGCATAGTTTTTTTTTTTGTTGTTTTCTTTAGCGAAAGTGCATTTTTAACAAAATGCACTTTCGCTAAAGTAATTTCGACAAAGTACAGTTCGATGAACCGTACTGTCGACAAAACAACAAGGACTCATATATATATATATATATATATATATATATATATATATATATATTTTTTTTTTTTTGGTCTTTATATATATATATATATATATATATATATATATATATATATATATATATATATATATATATTAGTACTTACAATTTGTGATGACTGCATGGAAACCTAGGTATTTTATTTATTTTTATTTCGGAGTTTTAGTGTTCTAGGCAAGTTCCACAGAGTTAGAAGATAGCTTACAGTTACCTCCTAAGGAAAATATCCAAATATACTAATTAAAAGCCCTTATGGTCTAAAATAAATTGCAGGAGGTGTTAATCTTCAAGACTCCTTGCCTAGCTTTCAGCCTTTTCCTCTTTAGTGCTAGCTCTCTGAGCACCACTCTGTTTTTTTTTTCAGAAACTTCACTAAGCTCTCTATGTTCTATGGCATGCTTTTCCAATAGTTAATGAGAATGGTCAGATATGAATTTATGAAGTGAGTGTTGCCCCACAGTTCAGTACTCACACTCCTTTTTTGGACACTTTCGCTGCTCTTTCCATGAGTTTTGTAATGCATAAACCCTGCTGTATTTCCTAGATAGTCTGCTTCTCAACACTCTCTCTCCCTTCCTTCCACCTTCTGCCACATGTTGGCACAGAGTTTTTCACTATTACTTTATTCTATCTATAATTAGTTTCTAAATGTATTTCTCTGGATTATTTAGCTGTTTATTTTATATATATATATTTCATTGTTCACTGATTACACAGCTTCTTACAAAGCTCTCTCACACTTTGTAAACTTTGATTATTTCTTGTTTTGCTGTTTGCTGTTGCCATCTGTTCAACACAGATACTGTCACAACCATTTGTAATATTTTTCAAACATTGCTGAAGAAAATGGGTCCCAGTACTTTTATTGAATGGTACTTTGGTTAATATCTGTATAATTGACACATTTTATTTGGCTAAACAGATGGCTGATAAATAATACCTGGGTAAGGGAATATACCCTTTTGCCCATGGACCATGCGATTAGGGAGTTAAAATACATAATTAGCACAGGGTGTGGAGAGCACAGCCCTCCAGATAGGAGGTACAGGGGGATTTCCCCCTGCAAAATTTGATTCATTCTTTGTGTTTTTTTTTAAGCTTTGCAGGAGCCTAGATTAATTTTCAGTGCATGCGTAGTAGCATGTCGATGTGTACAATGCTAATTAATTTGTTTCAACATTATGCATGTCGACATGAATGGTATTTGATCAATTTAAGTAGAGCCATTTGAATAAGTAAGGATCAGCAAATTTTGTTATTATTAGGTCTCGCTCCAGCAAGACTAATTTAGTGAAAATCTATGGAACAGGCTTTATTATAGGGCACAGGTCCTGTCCTTCCATCTCCTACTGTTCAGTGAAGTTGAGTTATGAGGAATTTAGCTTGTTCCACATTCTGACTGTTTAATGAATTGCCTGGTAACTAAATATATATATATATATATATATATATATATATATATATATATATATACATATATAGATATATATATATATAAATATATATATATATATATATATATATATATATATATACATATATATATATATATATATCTAGCTATCTATATATACACATATATATATATATATATATATATATATATATATATATGTATATATATATATATATATATATATATATATATATATATGGATTCCATACACTAGACTGAAGGTTCACAACTTCGAAATAGTGTATGGGATGCACACTGCAGCGAAAGTGCACTTAATCGGAAGTGCACTTACGCGAAGTTCAGTACAACGAACGGGCGTTGTACTGAACATCTGTGCAGTACTCACAGACCTTAGGGCTAGGGCACTGGTCATGGTAAGAAGATAGCCCTATGGGCTATCCCCTTACCATGACCTATGCCCTAACCCTAAGGTCCGTGAGTATTGCACCATAGTGGAGGACATAGCTTGTTTTTTTATGTTGTCCACTTTGCTGCGGTACTTTCAGTGAAGTGCACTTTTGCAGAAGTTCACTTTCGTTAAAGTGAACTTTCGCCTAAGTGAGGCTTCCTATTACAAGTTCGAAGTTGTGAACTTTCGTTCTTGTAATATATATATATATATCGATAGATACACACACACACACACACACATATATATATATATATATATATATATATATATATATATGTGTGTGTGTGTGTGTGTGTGTGTATTTATATATATATATATATATATATACATATAATATCATACTTGGACTCTACAAATATGAATTGTATGATCACCTTAGACCAGAAGTAGCAAAAATAAATTTTTAAAGGGATACAAGCCTCTGCATACTCTGCGTATTGAGTTCTGACTTCAAATCATCTTTAGTTTATAAAACAAAATTATGAAGTAAATGTACCTCAGGCTAAAAATTCAAGTTTCTTTGATTTTTTTGTTTTTTTTAATCCAAGTGAAAAATATTTCAGCTACAGCCTCTGAAGTATCTCTGTCTCTTTCTTTCCCAATTATGCACCATGTTGGTAACCATTGGGCCATGAGCACCTTTCAGCAGTTGTTGTTTCTGTATCAGTTACAGGTTTTATGAGCTCAGATTGCTATCTCAAGGCCCAACCCTCCTCAGAGGGTGTACTACACACATACACACATACATATTCACACCTTGGGCCAATTTAGAGTGTCCAATCCACCTACTGCATGTCTTTGGAATGTGGGGAGAAGCCAGAGCACCCGGAGGAAACCCACACAAATGCAGGGGGAACATGCACACTCTGCACAGAAGGCACCCCTGTCGAGAATCAAACTGGAGAACCTCCTGCTGTGAGGTGAGAATGCTAACCACTATACTGCCCTTTTCTGTAGTATATCCCTTGAAATAAATACCCTTCACTTGCTTCAGTTAGCTGATGACTAAAACCTACTGAAACTATTACACAGTTCCACTAATGAAAGATGCATATATTAGTGTTATTTGATTTAGAGAAGAATGCAGCCTATATCTTACCTCCACTAACAGCTGCTGATGCAAATGTAATGAAAGAGCATATACATTCATGAGCTTTACTAAGTGGAGGTAAATTGAAGTGGCTGGCAAATCCTAAATTGCACTTATTTGTTAGTTTATTTAAGTTTCTTTCCTAGAGCAATACACTGATCACAATAAACCATATGCATGCAGAGTCTGGGTGAAGAAATTCACAAAACAGAAAACAGAATGAATTCACAAACACTGAGTAATCACAGAAGATACTAAGTGTAGCAGGCAAATGAAACAATGGGAAATATTATTATTATATTATTAACACTGGAAAAAAAACATGTTGATTAATTTTACTTGTAAATATGAGAGGTAAGCAGCAGGTGAGAACTTCCTGATCTGTTGAAATCTTCTGAGCTGTAATCACTTCCTTTGGGTCTGCAACTCCATGCACTATGACTCTCTTATATTTTGAGTTTCCTGGCATTTCTGCTTGGTGTCAAGAGCAAGAATGCCCAACCCCAGCAGACCCCAGTTATAAAGTTATACATGTAGATATTTTGATAAACTCTTGCTCTTGGTAGTGAGGAGGCTCTGCTCATAACCAGCTTTAGATACCAGCAAACCCTGCGGTTGTTGGGAGTTCCCTGGTTCTATGGGGCCCTCAACCTAAGCAAGTTATCTTATTTTGATATTTCTATCATCTTTGGTAAACTATCAAAAGCTAGTACAGCAGTCTTGTGTAAGTAATAAACCAGATGGGGAAATAATAATTCTTATTTATATCTCTTTTAAAATTCAAAGGTTTTACAATTTCATTAAGTGTACCACTGACATAGTGCCCTTGACTTATTCTAAAACTGCTTGTGGACATTCAAACTGGATCCAAACAAAGTGCAGGGAGGAGATGGAATTAGTAACAATGAACTGAGAACACTTCAGCAAGAACTTACAGTACCATTATATCTAATATTCACTAAGTCATATAAATATGGGGAGATTCTTCAAGATTGGAGATGTGCACTTATTAAAACTGTTTTTAAGGGAAAGGGGAGTAGGACAAACCCAGAGTCATATAGACCATTAAGTCTACTTTCATGTTGTGGAAAAATAATGGAGAAAGTAATATTGGATAAGTTATTGTCAGAACTGGATAGGTTGGGACTTGAAACCATATATCAGCATGCACATGTTGAAAACAGATCTATTACCACCTGTAACATGATATAACAATATAATAGTTATGAATGAAAAATTGTGCTGTGATGTAATTTATATAGATTTAACTTCAGCATTTGACAGGGTCATACACATAACACTGATCAATAAATTAGTACAACTAGGTAGTGATGTACTCTTGATAAGATGGATAGCTGTGAGGTTTACAAATAGGACATGGCAAGTATCATACAGCAACTGGACAGGTAAATCCTTGGTTACAGTCAAAGTGTCCCACAGGTCTCTGTCCTAGGCCCTTACTTGTGTATACTGCATCTTTCAGATCTAAGTTTTTCATCTGAGGTTTTCTACAGTCTACATGCAGATGACCTGAAATTAGGTAAGCTGATTACATGTGTTACAGATAAGGCATGTCTGCAAAATAACATGACTAAATTAGCCATTTG